>NW_026043275.1:0-46063 GCF_023856365.1 Brienomyrus brachyistius | reverse complement strand
TCAAAAGTACATTATGTTTTAAATGCAAGACATTTTTCAGAACCTAATGACTCCTGAACACCCCACTGAATACACTGACTGGCTTGTACATCTTGTAGAATAAAAAGCTTGTGGAATATGATACAATGACTATAGAAACACAACTGACATAACAAAAGTACAGCCATTGTCATTTTCATCTTATTTAACACCCCCCACCCCACTCACACAAAAGAGCATGGTAGTGTTCTTACAGAGCCGTAGCAGTGTGTGTGTGTGCATGTGTGCATGTGTGTTTGTGTGTGTGTGTGTCTATGTGTGTGTGTGTTTGTGTGTCTGTGTATGTTTGTGTGTGTGTCTATGTGTGTGTATGTTTGTGAGCCAAGTAACAAGACAGGGAGCAAGAAACAAAACTCCTCTTTCTTAATTATCCACATCGTTATTAACGACACAGGTATATATACAGGTACATATACAGGTACATGTATATACTCAAAAATACATCCAGAACACACAATTAAATGAAAAACGTAATTTAAGAACACTTGAAATTTTCATTCAGTTTCTTTCATCTGTTTAATATAATCGATCAGTCCCTGTGCGTTTGCCCCAAACCATTCAGCATGGTACACAAGGGAGACAAGTAAGCATGTGTGACATCAAAGAACTGATTGCAGCAACTCAGCCTTTCCACAACATTAAAGCCGCTTATTCCCCCCCATGCCATGAAGAAATAATCTCTGTGGCTCCCCTCTCCCCCTCCCTCAGCCCCCAGTCTGGCTTGAACATTTGCACTTCCAGTAAAAATGCGCCCCAAACACACTGACACCAAACTCAGCACCGGTGCTCCGTAAAATCCCGTGATTCAGTCTCAGAAGCACTGGCTCCCCTGCCCTCCTCTGAACATTATTAAAGCTACACCCTGAACACTCTGTGTGACTGACATGAATGAGAAGCATCTTTATTCATAATCTCTGTAGCGGAGGTCAGAATACAGAGTGTCATTATTCCCGTCTTTCTTCTGTCTCCTGGGTTTTGGCTTCTTAAGGTTCAGGGCAGCGTAATTCAGTGTGTCCTCGTCATGGCACTGTGGAGACAAAGATGGCAGAATTGGATGGATCAAATCGGTTTGCTATTACCTATTTTCACAAATAGCACTTAAAATGCTGATCCCAGGATGGAAATCAGTCTGAGGTTCATTTGTTTTACTGACGATTTGTAATTTGAAATATTTATTACATACTTGCTTGCGTGACCATTCCACTTTTGATATATCACTGTTCTTTTCATCTGTTTAAAATATATAACACATCAATATATTATTTAATTTCGCACGGTATCATACCGTGGTCAGATAACATTCCGAATTTTCAAGCAATCAACATCCTTTTTGTCTCAAAAATGAAAGTAAAAATGACTTCTGTCAATTTAAGTGTGCATGTTTGGATACGTGTCATTTGTTCTCATATATCATATATAATAAAATTGCTATAAAGGAGATCTTGGTAATAAAAGTTATTGATATGCAACTTATTGCAACATGTATATTTCAATAGATTTTGCAAAATATGAAAGATATAATACAAAAATGTAAATCTTACAGTACAAAAAGGTTTATATAAATAAGGTGAGATTTAATAATGGATTTTAAAACTGTATTACCTGCAAGAGTGGTTTTAATATGAAAATGTTATCTATCATAAAACAATTTTATATTTCTATAATTTGTTAAAATCTACATTTTGTCCTTCTGAGTGCATAAAGCCGGGCAGCGTACCTGCACAGTGTGTACAGGTCAGTTTACATCTTATACAAATGAGAGCAACGTTCAGAATAATGCTGCAAGATAAAACTATCAGCAAGCCAGAGTGAAGAGGATCCAGCAGCTTCTGAAAGCCTGTAACAAAGAGATAGATTTCAGCATAATGATATAGAGACACATTTCCCATTTGCTTACATTACATTAGTTAAAGATCAAATCGATAACACATTACAGCAGTTGTTTTGTAAATAGTCCATTTTTAACATGAACTTCTAGTATTTTGCATTTTAACAATTTATATTAATATTTGAAATAATTATTAAATTAGGCTCCGGACCCCCCGCGACCCAATAGGATAAGCGGTTTGGAAAATGGATGGATGGATGGATATTAATATTTGAAATAATTATTAAATTAGGCTCCGGACCCCCCGCGACCCAATAGGATAAGCGGTTTGGAAAATGGATGGATGGATGGATAATTATTAAATTAACATCTGTGTAATTTAATTTAAGCACTTAAATTAGAAAATTCATTACATTAAAAAAAGAAATAAATGTCTTAATAGCAGAATAAGCTAAATAAAACTTTGAAGCAGATATACTCTCCACACTGGGTGCTACCATCTATATCCAGCTGTGTGCCGTTCCCAAACAGCATCTCCCCACACTGGGTGTTACCATCTATATCCAGCTATGTGCCGTTCCCAAACAGCATCTCCCCACACATGGCCACAGCGCAGTAGTAAGTCCCAGCATCGGAGAGGCTGAGGTTCCCCTTGGGGAGGCTGTAGACGCAGCTCCGTGTAGGAGATCCAGCCTCAGGGCTCTTCTCACACTCATCACTGCTGTTTCCATGGCTGTAAATGACTCCAGGAAGGGATTCTCCTGATCCATGTCTGAACCAGTAAACACTGTGTTCTCCTGCACAGCTCCCAGTCTCTATCGTACACTGCAGGCTCACAGAGTCTCCTGGCTGCAATGTGTCAGACACAGGCTGCTGTACCACAGTCCTGCTGTTGGAGTCTTTACCTGAAAAGCAAAATAGTCATGATGACAGCCCTTTGAGAATAACAATGGAAAATACAGATCCTCAAAAATTGTTCTTACAGATTTTTGGGAACTGAATCGATGTTCTTCTAGCCATCCAAGAAATCAGTAACTTCTTGGAGAACAGCTGACATTCTTCTCTCTTTTTATTGTATTACTGCTTATTAGTATATATCAGGTAACACTATACATTAACTGCACCTACATAATACCTAAATAAAAATTATATGATAATAACAAACATTATAATCATATAATGTCTTGTATTAATGTATGAAGGTAGATGAATATAATTAATTTCAATTCAAAGAAATGAAGTGTGTAAAGTGTACTTTATATTTTCATGATTTTCGTGACTTTACATTTGGTTTATGTTGCCCCTTTTCCACAGGAAGGTATTTATTGTTTTTGCATATTTAGCTCTTGATGTGTTTTGGTATTTTTGAGCATTTTGCTGTAGTACCTGCATAATTTAATTCAAGAGCCGAAGAGCTGTTTGCCCATTACTAGTTTGTCTATCTTTTAACATTAAAGAAAAAGTATACATAGTAAAAGGAATTACTTGGTTTCGTAGTTCCTCCTATTTATTTTCTTATGCACACAAAAGTAAGTTTTTCCGTTCAACCATAGCACTACAGCGAAAAGCAAAACGTCATGGCAAATACAATTATGCTTTATTCCAATACACATTGCTAATTTTTCATTATTATTACATTTATTCAGCATAATATCTTCAAAGGTTTCATGATTTAATTTGCAATCTTCTGGCCTGAAATCTTTTCCTGCTACACTGAAGACTCTCTCAGCGTGTGCAGAGAAAGCTGCAGCCAAAGGGTTGGCATCCTCTGATAAACATGGTTGGTTCAGGTATCGGTGACATTATGTGAACCTTTCATGGCAGGAATAGGGACTAGTTTGACTTTTGATGCAGGAAAAGTGTTTGGGACGTTTCTTAGGTTAGAAACTGCCGTCACTGCAGCCAACACTGACTTTTAAGGAGAGACACTCAGCTCTTCCTATGAGCAGATCCACCATGGTGCACAAAATGACAGTATAATTATTATTTTAGGTGACACTTCAAATGTTGCATTATTTCATTCTTTACAAAACGACATTTTTATAACAATGATGTATAACAATGTTAATGTGTTTATGTATAATTCATATTTAAATTAAAGTTCATAT
Organism: Brienomyrus brachyistius; assembly: GCF_023856365.1. Lineage (NCBI taxonomy): Eukaryota > Metazoa > Chordata > Actinopteri > Osteoglossiformes > Mormyridae > Brienomyrus > Brienomyrus brachyistius. The sequence continues at coordinate 42,088 of NW_026043275.1, read as the reverse complement.
TTTAGTTAAAAGCTACACCTACAGTACGTATATGAACTTGAATTTGAATCCAAACCCTTTTTCGTTCTTCTTCTTTAAATTCAAATATAAATTTCAATGCCACAACCTGTTTTCAACCACAATTCAAATGTAATTCAGATTAACAAAATGAACTGAAATTCAAGTTCATATATGTATTCAAAATCCTGAATTTTAGGATACGTATTTGAGAATTTCATTCTCAAATCAGTTCTGAATGGTGCACATCCCTAGTTCATATGTTAAATCATGCATTTTTTTTTTCAGAGTGAATACACACTGACTGCTCAGATAAATAACGTCAAAAATAATTTTCTTTTGTTGCTTAAGATTTTTGCACAGTCCTATACTGTATATAACAACTCAAACATTTTTTTATGTTATTTGTTTTAAAGAGGCTGCAATGTGTAACATTAACATCTGTATAAAGAGAAGGTTAGGCTTTTGGCTGACAGCAAGCAAAATGCAACAAATTGTATAATAATAATAATAATAATAATAATAATGAATGATTTTTGTTTGATGTTTAGAAAAACATTTATGGAACAAAGCAGACAATAAGGTATCTTTGCTAATTTTATATTGACAAACAACTAAACTGTCAAAATTATTTTGCAGGGAATAATCTTACTGACATTATAATAAAGCAAATATGAAAATAGTTGGAATCTCATTTACCTGTGATTATGACAAAGGTTCCATTCCCGAAGGTGACCTCATGAAGAAACACAGCAGCACAATAATACACTGCAGAATCTGACGGCTCCACGTTAGAAATAGTGAGGTTAAAACTCCCCTCTGCATTCAGTAAGGAGTAACGTTTTATGCTTTTATATTCCTTGTAAAATTCACCAGGTACGTAGAGAAGTGCTTTCGCCATGGGCTGGGGCTTCCGACCAACAGCTTGCTTAAACAAAGTAACAAAAGTTGTTTCTCCTTGACAGAAGCATGTCAGGGTCACACTGTCTCCAAGCTGAACCCTCATCAGGTGACTGGGCTGAACAACATCTGTAGTCAGTGCAGTGTCTGCAAAAACAGAAAAACAAAAAAAATCATAATCAAATAAGACATATAATAGTAATCTAAATAACTATTAACTATGATGCAGATTAAATGGCCAAATTCCACTGATCACATCATACAGATAAATGAAAATATTAAAATCCCAAAATAATTTATATTATAGGGCCTTACTAATGAAAATGAGAAGACCAAAGAGTCTGAACATTTTTGTGCTTCCACTGTTTAGAATAAACTGCTCTGCTGCTAAGTGAGAGATCATGGTCGTGGTCGGGATGAAAGGGCAGGAAACAGAGAGGAAACAGAGAGACACACATCAGGCTGATCTGATTGGCTGTTCACATGGGAACTTAAGTAACAGTGAAAAAGCATTTTAATGTGCACTTACATGACGTTTATTAATTTACTCCTTAACATCCAGTTAAAATGAGAACAATTAGATAAACAGGAGCAGATACTGAGCATATAAAGTTCTTTGTACAGAGTGCTGAGATACTGTGGGAGAGCATTTGCTAATCATCTCTCTCAGACAAGCTCAGCACAGTATGAGTCTGTTATCTATCTGATATTAGACAGTCTCTCATACAGTAATAATAATTGATACTTTATTGGTCCCTGTGGAGAAATTGTCTTAACTTCTCTCTCAACTTGCTCTCTTTTTTTTAGAGTAAACAGAGTAAGTTGTCTGCGAAGGGCAGCCACCCATAGTGATGCCCAGTGAGCTGGGGGTTAAGGGCCTCGCTCAAGGACGCAGAGATGTGCTGTGGCTGGGTTTGAACCAGCGACCATCTTATTACAAGCACACAGGCATTAGATATTCTAATCACACTTAAAAGGCAGATTAAATGTTCTTTCCACCATGCAAACAGAATGTAAATTGTAGCTTTACTGCTTAGATTTACATTCACACATTTGCATTTAAAACAAGCATTTTAAGTGATGTACATGAGAGTAAATGGTGAATCAGTTTATTTGCCACTCTACACATTACATTGGCGCCCATTATAAGTAACTGTACAGTGACATTGCAGTTCCTCAGTTGCTTTGATGCATTTCTGGAATCACCCTTAACATCTGCAAAACTGTAAGTGCATTTCCCAAAACAATTCGTGCAAACAGCACCACACAGATGGACTGTCTACAAAAAAAGTCATAGAGGCCACCAGCAGCCCGAATACCACACCGTAAGGCCGTATGTTAGGATGCTCTCTATGGCAGAGCGGTAGGAGGCCACCAGCAGCCCGCATACCAGACCGTAAGGCAGCATGTTAGGATGCTCTCTATGGCAGAGCAGTTGAAGGTCCCGATCAAGAAATCCGACAAGTTTCCCCAATAAGCCAGTAACCCCGCTTCATAGAACAGGCCACAGGACTGGTTTTGGTGAGATAGTCCGAGTAGTAGGTAGAAATCAGGATGGAGACTGAGTGTGGGTCTAACAGGTGAGCAGATGTAGGACAGAATGTAGAGCCCTCTGGTGGAGTGCCTGTGCATGACTGAATGTATGGTTTGGGTCTGATGGTCTGAATAGTTGGTAGAAATAGGCACCTTCCTACCTGATGTGGTAGGTCTAGATAAGGGGTCACCAACATGGTGCCCCAAGGATGCCCCCAATGACCACATGAGTTGCCCGTGGACCTGTTCTATAAAATAGCACAACTCACCAGCGAACATCATCTAAAATTTTATTTTGTCCTGTTTCTAATCTATCACATTTGCATTTATATAGATTTGAAATTGAATATAAAAAAGCATTTAAAACATGTTTATCATGCATGAAGTTTAGACATGTTTAGGAGGGCGTTTAAAACTGATATCAAACTTCGTATGGCTCAGTACCCGTGAAGTAGCTCTCCGTTTTAAAAAGGTTGGTGACCCCTGGTCTAGATCTTGCAAGTTTGTTTGTACTGGCTGTGTGAACATACTGTAGCACTGTTAAGAATATGCAACACAGCCTGAGTTGGGGATCTGCTGTATGCATCAGTAATATAATGCTTTGTCCTTTTCTAGGCTGTTCATTAAGACATAAAGCCTGAAAGTTTTCTGAATGGCATTAATGAAATTGAGCACTGCCCCCACCTGCTGGCCAATTTATTAAAACATTGAAATCGCTGTCTGCACAGGCTGACGTGTCATTTAAGTCTGATAATTTTCTATGAGTCAAACGGCAAGAAAATGACAAGAAGTTAAAAACATGGAGTTAGATGAAGGAGAAAAGATTACAAATTTGAAGATTATGAAATCAGGACATGTCAGCTAAGTCAGCCAAGGTGGGTCTTAAACATATGGACGGAAGTATGAGCGCTAAACTTAAACGGGTTCACTTGTAACCGCTGCCACCAAATTTCGTTAAATTGCTGGGGAGGTCCAGATACATGAGACAGGAATAGAAGGATTATTCTTTATTAATATACAGACGAGGGTTACAACCCTCCCTAGGGCAATAGAAGGGGATACCTGCCACGGGACATTCTAAAACGCTTAATGTGAAAATGCGTAACGCAACTTAATGTATTAAAACAGTCACCACAAATCACCAAATTTCTCGCGAATGTATCTGGCCATAAAGACTTACCTGACAAGAAATCAAAACCGAAATGCTAGGAATATGGACTTTAAGCCTTTTCTTTATGGGCGTCAATGGAGGGGAAAACGCTTGACGTAAGATGAAGTCCATATTCCTAGCATTTCGGTTTTGATTTCTTCCCTGGCATGGGTGACGGGTACACCACGTTCCCAAAGCCACGTTAGCCTCGAGCGAACTGCCCGGAGAAACCGCTCACACCAGCGCTGCAACCCGATCTCCTCCCCTTTTAAACACACATTTCTATGGCGTTAAATTAGTGCCAAAAGTCGTGCGCATAAAAACAGAAAATCCATGCTCTCTACGCGCTCGCGATTGCACAGCACTCACTCACTCGCTCGCCGTTAAATTAGGGCCAAAAGTCGAACCACGCGCGTGCGTGTGCTCGAGTGCTGAAAACCCATCCCCTCTACGCGCTCGCGTCTGCACAGCACTCGCTCGCTCGAATTTCCCGCTTCGTCTTACCGTATATAAAAGAATGGGCCAATGTACGGTAAATTGCATTGTGAATAAAATTTCTTAATACAACATCACAAAGCCAATTTAATAAATTCAAATCCTGGGAAGAACGCTCCTCAGATATTAGTTCTCGGGTTAGTGTTAGCAGACTATAGGCGAAACCACCTTAAGTGCTATCTGTTAATGTTTATTAAATTAGCATTAAAATGGAGAGGTTTATAATATCTTTTGTCCTTGTAGCTGCTAAATACACTCATTATTAAAGCCATAAAGTTGTCTGCCTACTACATTGGAATCTCCACTGAGTAAGTGTTTTTGATGGATTTTATTTAACTTTATTATACTCTGGTCCTTAGATCTAATGTCATACTTCTTCACTTATATTGTTTGTGAAAAGGTTTACCACGGTCAAACAGAGCAGCCACTACATCATCATACATGAACAAGCACCTCACAAAACAAAAACATTTCATTTTCATAATTAAAACTTTTGAATGGTAGGCCTAGTGTGTGGATCAGAGACAAGATCTTGACACCTCATTAACTATAATTTGTTCTGTGAACAGCTCAGATACCACCTTCTCGAAAGTCTTCTGCATAAAATAGAAATAGGATTCAGCGCGACTCCACTAAATTTGGATTACCTGGAGTTCCTTTGTCATCAGGAGCTGTATCTTCTGCAGGCCCTGTCTAATCACATTGAAGTACCTCCTGCTATCACCCTGGCTTTGCAAGAGCTCTTTGACCTTGTGAGGGCACATCTGGAACGTCCAGCCCCATGTGTCACACAGGAAGTCGCTGCCACCAATAGACGACCCAAGATTTTGATTGAAGAACAATGTTTGAAAGAAATGCTCCATACTCAACTTCCTGTGCCTTGCATAGCCACACTGATGGGTGTTTCAAGAAGAACAATCTTAAGAAGAATAAAAGAGTATGAGCTCTGTGTTAGGGAACTTGACAATTTGGTTTCTTCTGTCAAGAATGATCTACCAAATGCAGGCTACAGGATAGTCAATGCAGGCTGCAGTCAATGGGCTACAGGGTTCGGTGGAGAAGAGTTGCAGCCTCCATGCATAGGGTTGATTCCATGCGCATCATATAAAGGTTGTCAAGTCTTGGCTGTGTTGTACGCAGAATGTACCAGGGCCTTTGTCTCTAGTACACGTGGACACAAACCACAAGTTGATCCGGTTTGTATTACCAGCAAATTTATTTGGAGTAAACCCTGGGTGGATTGGTGTGAGGTGGTGGTGGGGCTTTGGAGAAGATTTCCTGCCGATCAACACTAGCAACTTATATCTATCTGTCATGGAGGTCTCGGGACTCACAGATATTCAGAGACATGTGGATAGTTTACCAGTGGTTTTCAGCAGGAAATAGTTATTACTACAAATTGTCACCCCCCCCCCCCCGCCCCCCACAGAAACTGGATCTGGCTATAGTGGGAAAATCTTTTTTTTTTTTTATTTGTGAGAACTTGAAAGCAAAACAAAACTTGGAAAAAATATATGCTCATTCACCAATTTTCTAATCTGGGGTCTAAAGTGGTCAGGCTTGCAAGTGTATTTGGTTATTTGTCTATCCTAGCCTGTTGCAGTGTATATTTCCTGTATATTTTGCATGTAAAAAATGTTGTTTGTTATGTCAGTGCTTAATATTATCATGTAGTCTTCATGAACTTTCTTCATCTTGGCCAGGGACTGCATTTGAAAAGTAGCCACTTGACTAAAATTGGCACATTTTCAGAAATGCCAGCAACAATACTGATAATGAACACCCCTCTAACTGACTCTCAGTTGGTTTAGAAAAAAGACTTTTAAGAGAAAAGAAAGCCTTCCTTTGGTTTTGCATTTTTCTCTTTTTTGTTGGCTGTGCACAATATATTAGAAGAATACCTTACAATTATATTAGTTAAGAAATAACAGATTGCGTATATACAATATTAAGGTGATGACAACAACCCTCACTGTCTCTAGGTGCTGCTTCAGACAGGGCATTCTGCAGCAGGGACACCACCCGTCGTGCAGCATCCAGCAAATCTCCCTATCACAACAGCCCACATAACAGAATAACATTAGTGTATGATTCAGTAGGGCTAGTCCAGGTCTGGAAAGTAGTTGGGCCAGATTTTTAAACCAAGAAATTTAGCTGGGCCAGACATTTTCAGCGGCCCAGTAAGCAACAGGTAATGGCATTTTAAACAAACACAAATCAAGGTACATTATTTTAAAAAACTACAACTGAACAGAATCTGAGAGCAATATTTTTTTTCACTTCTGAAATGAGAAAAATATTTTGGTCGTATCTGACCTAGACGCATCCCAAAGAAAAAAAATGCCTATTAGATGGTAAACAGACATAAAGAAAAAGGGAAAAATCGTCTATAATCATCATCCGCTTATACTGTGGTGATCCATTTCACCCACACAGGCATGATCACCATTAGCGGTTTCCACATTATTGTCGAGGTGACTATTCACTTTACCTCTGCTTTCTCCGACATCTTCCTGATTCTGCCGCCAACAAGGGGCTCATAGGGTGGAGACTGAGGGTGTTAAACAGACCAATCTTTTGTCACTGAATGCAACAAATAATGTATTTATCTGTCAAAAGTCCAGCACCAGGAAAAGCAACAGAGTGACAGTAGAAACTGTAATAATAATGGAAGTGCGCCGCCCTACAGGGAAGGAGGAGTGATGGGAGTCCCGGTGGTGGCTAAGCGCGCGTGGGGAGAGGCGTCGTACTGTGAGGCTTCATGAACTTCCGATGGGGCAGTGCTGTCATACAGCGGGGAGCCTGAGAGGGGCACTGTGGCCGGGTGCGAGAGCCCTGGGTAATGAGTTGTAGAGCTGCGCAGTGTCACGATCGGGTACAAGCAGGCAGGCGATCGTGCGGGCAAGGCGTGCAAGGAGCAAGCGGACAGGCAAAAACGGGAGTTTAATTAGGAAGCGCGGACGGGGAAACATCTCACGCATACAAACATCAATGACAGACACTGGACTCAGGTAAGACACGGACTGAAATACACAGGACTGAGCAAATTAACTAGATACAGCTGGGTACAAATCGGGAGAAAACACGTGGGTAATCAGGGGGCGTGGCACACAGGAGGAGCGGACGAGCCGGGCATGACACGCAGGAACTGAGAGCCCAAGCTGTTGGACATTCCACTGGACTAGGAGACTGGGGTGAGTGAGGAGGAGCTCATTGACCACAAACTGGGATACTGGCTGTGTGTGAGCAATGGGGTGGAGATTAAGGAAAGACGTTAAATCAGCATGCAGTGTTGCCTGGAAACAACAACAAATATACTAGTGTCACTGTACTAAAACAATATCAAAATAATGCCTATTTTTTATTCATTTTACTTGTAGAGTGCAAAGTACAAAGGAAAACAAAGAGTAACTATGGCGAAATAAATCAAAGCATGTCCCAGAATGATGGGCCTGAATGGATCAGGACAGAAGAAGGCGAAAGTCCTGTTAACGAGGTGAGACGATGCAGACACAGGCCAGGATGTGGGTATAGGCGAGAACAAGAGGGAAGACGGGGGCCCGAGACTCAGCATGGGGACAGGTGGGGGAGGGGAGGCACGGGCTCACCTGGAGCTGCTCCCGGAGGTGCCGCTATGACTCATGGGTAACATGCCGGAATGGGACGGCACCTGTAGGCTGGACCAGTTGTCATGGGAGGGCAACATGGACAGACAGGTAGACGAGCTGTCTGAATAAGCAGCTGCAAGTATAAAACAATAAATGAAGCAGGTATGTGGTGGGCAGTGTTACAGCGTCCTTAATATGGTCAATACAGAAAAGGCATGTTATCATGTTATGTATATACTGCCTCCAGTTACTTAATGCCTAACTTTAATACATTGATTGATTTGTTCACTGCTGCAGCCTGTGTCAACTTTCCTTTCAGACAGATGTAAAGTCCATTCTGTTTTTGTTCTGTGTAGTTTTTTTTGAACAGCATATGGCTGAATTCTGTTAAACCTCAGACTGAAGAAAATTGTGTTAATTGAAAAGCAAATATCAAAAACTCAGTCTGCAGGAATGTTTTTCTAAATATTTCTGTGGACTTTTGGAAATTTCACGAAATTCCATTGCTCCATTACATAAACACTGAGTGAGATTTCATTCCCATTACTGCAACGTATGAAGAGGATTATGACTTATTACTTTAGGTTATCGGACTGAGTGAGTTTTGGAAATTTGCTCTTCGATAACTGAAGCAGTGCTGTGAATGCAGAGGTTATATGCGTCGCATATCAACAGAACTGTATGTTTATGTCTTGTCTTAATTATTTTGATTAAATGTCTAACTATTCCCAATATGTGTGAACATACTTGGCCAAATAAAGCTGATTCTGATTCAGTCAGAGGGTAATCGTCGGTGTGCTGTACTATCGTGGTGACCCACACAGAGAGCTTAGGACCATGATTTCAGTGTGTGCTTGTGTGAGGGGACAGGCAGGGCGGCGGCTCACTGGGTGATGCACTCCTGTGGGTATAGGGGCTGGGATAGGGGGCGGAGCAGTTACTCCTCAAGGAGGAGTAACAGTCACAGCCGTGGGGGGAGGAGAGGGAGAGGGTGCTCCCAAACTGGGGGTGTGGGTTTGATGAAGAGCAGAGAGACCCTGAGCCTGGGATGAACCAGCTGCCTACTGAAACGAAAGCGGATAAAGACAGAAACTAGAACCTCAAACTAAACAACACAAACAACAATATCAAGTTATATTCAATCATTAAACCGTTATATATTTAATCTAAACAATAGTAATAAATATCGTTCCGATTCAAAATATCATTTACGGGTGAATCTTATGACTTGCATTGGGAAACAGGAAACGGGCCAAGCTGCAGGGCCAGTTCAAAGGCATAGTGCGAGGCGCCCAGAAAGGGGGCGAGGTCTGGGCGGAGTCAGCTAAAGAAGAAAAAGGCCTGACCTTTTTCTGGATGCTGTGGACTGTGTTTGTGTGTGAGCTGCAGCTGCATGTTCCTTACATTTTTTTTATTAACACCAGCACCGTGAGGTTTGGCCTGGACTGGGTCCTGTCCTGCATGGTTGAAGACATGTTGACTGATGGTCAGCCCGTGTTCTGTTGGATCCCACAGAAAGGAAATGGGAATCCCGTTTGGATCGGATGCTGACAGTTGAAAAAAAACTCATGTCTGTGTGTTATGAAAGAATATCAATAAATGTTTCCGAAAGGGGATGACTCATTTGGTAATTATTTACGGCTTATGTTATGGCTGAGAAATTTACAGTCTTTACTAAAGTCTGACTTCTTTCGAGTCACCTTTAATATAGATTGGACACTCTCTATGCTATGTACAATACTTATATAGATGGTACATGTTTACTTGCTTGCACAGATGGTTGATTAGGTAATTAGTGTAAGTGTGTGTGTGTGTGTGTGTGTGTCCAATCGCATGTATGTCCAAGGTCCATAGTAAGTAATATACACTGATCAAGAGATGCCTGAAAGTGGATGAAAGAGGACATTAGTGGGTGTATCACTTAGTGTAACGGGTGCAGGAAAATGAGCAGGACTGCAAGCCATATAATGACCCACTGTCCTTATCTAGCTCTTAATACAGTATGCATACAGTGATGTATCTACAATGGACAGCTACTATAAGCAGATAGCACAGTACAGGTGCTTAATCTGTATGCTATTTCCATCCATCCATTGTCCAAACCGCTTATCCTACTGGGTCACAGGGGGTCCGGAGTCTATCCCGGAATCAATGGGCACGAGGCAGGGAAGAACCCAGGATGGGGGGCCAGCCCATCACAGCTCACACTCACACACCATTCACTCACACATGCACACCTACGGTAAATTTAGCTACTCCAATTAGCCTCAGCATGTTTTTGGACTGTGGGGGGAAACCGGAGGAAACTAGCAGCTTTGTGTGGTAATTGTTTGTATTAAAAATACATTGGATCAAGTCAAATTATTTTTATGAAGAATTAACATCTAAAAGCTGCTAGTAGACCGTGGGAAAATAATTTTTCTATTTTCTTGCTGCCATCTCGTGGCCAAAAGTAGGTATTGCAATTTCCATCATATGTAAGAGGGCCTGCCCATCAGAGTAATGTACATCCTGTGACATGTATTGACTATCAAGACAAACTGAAACACGGTGTATTAGGCTGTCAATGAGTACTGGACTAGGGTGAAAAACTGCCTGATAATCTACCTATTAACTAGAAGAGTACAAACTGGAGACGGATCCCCTAATACAGAGGGATTAACGTCTGTGCCACATCCAGAACCATTCAGTGTAGGAGTCTGGTGGTTCTACTGGATACTGACAAGTACCCAGCCCCTTTGTTCCCTCTGATAATCATCAGTCCTCCTCTGAATGCCTTCACCACTCTATTCCTGAATAGGTACACATTTAAATATGCTAGCAAGATCAAGGTATTGGGATAACTGTTAGGTTCGCTGTTCAGAGAGTTGCAGTGAAAACCATCATACACAGTGGCCCTTTCTGGATAAGATTACCTCCCTCTGATCTAACAGGTCAAGATCAAAGCAAGGTGCATTGCAATGTCTGACACCCAGCACACTACAGCATATAAAATACAGGTATCCATCGCCTTCCGCATTTGGAACCAGGACCACTTGTTGCAAGTCAATTTGGGCGTATCTCAAGTTATACGAGAGAGGCAAGACATTAAGGACAGTATACACAGTACTGAAATAATAATGTACATATTAAACCACAGCACTTAATAAACAGATACTGCACTTACATTTCACAAAAAAAAAATAAAGCACAGATTGCACTAAGAAATCAAAAGATGCATGTGCTAGCAAACAGTGGGAGCTGAGGAAGAAGCAGTGGTGAAATACTTTATTGTACAGTACAGTAAGTTTCTTTTTATAGAATGAAATAGCATACAGGGGGCGGCATGGTGGTGCAGTGGTTAGCACTGTTGCCTCACACCTCTGGGACCCGGGTTCGAGTCTCTGCCTGGGTCACATGGGTGTGGAGTTTGCATGTTCTCCCCGTGTCGTCGTGGGGTTTCCTCCGGGTACTCCGGTTTCCCCCCACAGTCCAAAAACATGCTGAGGCTAATTGGAGTTGCTGAATTGCCCGTAGGTGTGCATGTGTGAGTGAATGGTGTGTGAGTGTGAGCTGTGATGGGCTGGCCCCCCATCCTGGGTTCTTCCCTGCCTCGTGCCCATTGATTCCGGGATAGACTCCGGACCCCCTGTGACCCAGTAGGATAAGCGGTTTGGACAATGGATGGATGGATGGATGCTGAGGCTAACTGGAGTTACTAAATTGCCCGTAGGTATGCATGTATGAGTGAATAGTGTGTGAGTGTGCCCTGTGATGGGCTGGCTCCCCATCCTGGGTTGTTCCCTGCCTCGTGCCCATTGCTTCCGGGATAGGCTCCAGACCCCCCACGACCCAGTAGGATAAGCGGTTTGGACAATGGATGGATGGATGGAAACAGCATACAGATCTTATAAGCACCTGTACTGTGCTATCTGCTCATAGTAGCTGTCCATTGTAGATACATCACTGTATGCATACTGTATTAAGAGCTAGACAAGGGTCATTATATGGCTTGCAGTCCTGCTCATTTTCCTGCACGCGTTACACTAAGTGATGCACCCACTAATGTCCTCTTTTATCCACTTTCGGGCATCTCTTGATCAGTGTATATTATTTACTATGGACCTTGGACATACATGCGATTGAACACACACACACACTTACACTAATTACCTAATCATCCATCTGTGCAAGCAGGTAAACATTTACCATCTATGTAAGTATTGCACATTGCATAGAGAGTGTCCAATCTATATTAAAGGTGACTCAAAAGAAGTCAGACTTCAGTAAAGACTGTAAATTGGCAGCCATAACATAAGCCGTAAATAATTACCAAATGAGTCATCCCCTTTCGGAAACATTTATTGATATTCTTTCATAACACACAGACATGAGTTTTTTTTCAACTGTCAGCATCCTTCTCGATTGTCAGAAGCTCTGCGCTAGAGGGAGGTTTACTGGTCTTATACTCTTCTGGCACCTTGTGTGATTCCTGACTTGGGACATCAGTTTGGCTCCTTCTGTATGTGGTTTACATTGTATTTGTTCTTTAAAGTTGCCCCTTCAGAATTAGACAGTGTAACCAGCTTGCCACATATTGCCTGGATGACATAAGGTCCGGTAAAATCCGGTTCCGTTCTTCCTCCTTTCCGTCCCCGCTTCCTCATGTTGAACAGAAGCGCCTCATCTCCAACATGATAAACTGTGTTTTGGTACCTCTTTTGTATTCGTTTACCACATGCCTGCTTCTGTTTTTCCTGTTACTAGGAGATGTTTTCAGCTGTTGTTGCTTATTGTCTCAACTACTTTATTTTTTTCATCAAAAAACGTGCCGTAGCTTTTCTCATCGGGAAGAATAATTGTGGAAAGCTGAAGTGGAAAAACATTCATAGCAAATTATTATTATTCACAGATCATTATAAAGAGTCATTTTCTAAAAGCATTAAGAACAATGTAATTTGCTGTTTCAAGATATGTTTTTAAATAACTACTTGTCAGTCATAAGAAACTCTTCAACACACATGATCCGATCTTGCCACAAATCATTTTTAATCTCACTTTTGTTGCCAGCAGTTCAGACATTAATGGCTGTGTGTTGAGTTATTTTGAGGGGACATCAAATTTACACCATTATACAAGCTGTACACTGATTACTTTACATTCTATCAGAGTTTCATATCTTTAACGTTGTCCCTTGAAAAGATATAATAAAATATTTACAAAAATGTGTGGGGTGTACTCACTTTTGTGAGATACTGTATATTAAGGGATTGATTGTCAATAATATCAGTAATTCCTGATGTAATGTTAAAAGAATAGAGCCTGTCTCACACAGTTCTAAAACAACCTCAAAAACAGACTTACCATTTTATGTCATCATTCGTTTTCTCATCCAGGCCATTGGTTTGGGGATGATATGCAGCAGTGATCAACGGCAGAACAGGGGCTCTGAACGCAGTATGGATTAAAAAGGAATTAACCATCTCTCTCAATATAAAATTAGGATCATTTATTCTCTACAGAGGCCCCCATAGAATAGTGCATCCATCCCCTCACTCATGTTTAGACAGACGTAAGGCAACAGGCCAATGACATTCAGAACAGCAACAACATCAACAATTGTACAGCTAGTTTTAAAATTTAATAAAAAAGACAAACCAATTAGGTAATATTAATGAAATTATTAAAATGTGCAGATTAATAGTCAGAAATAATTTGCGATTTTAAGAGCGGAAAGGATACATTAAAACTCAATTACATTTATCCCTTAATAATAAAAAAAAGGTTTTTGAATTTTACATCATGATAAATGAGAACTATATGTGATTACTAATTACTGTTGACTAATTTCCTGTCTGGACGTTTCCCTCCTCATTGTTAAAAGTCATTATATGTCTGGGTGCCAGTCAGTGGAAGCACACAGACATGTTGGCCAGCTGTCATATTCATTCAGCACCAGCCCATCAAGTAGAGAATTCAGCACCACGGACAGTGACCTGTGTTACAATGACATCAGGTCATTGGCTCTAAATATTTTTCTAGAAATAACTAAATGGCTCTATTGTAGAAATTTCCAGCCAGAGTCTTGTGGTGCGTTCGTTTTTCTCTCGGAACTTGGAAATTCCAAATTGGGTGACATCACATCCAACAATCTCCCGTTCAAGCTAGCACAACTCGGAACAAACATGGCTGCCTCCATGAATACGCTGCTGTGTTGTTGCTTTATATTTTAGCAGTTATGGAGTAAGATTATTATTTCAGACAAATAAACAAGAAACAGGAACTAGTCAAACCACATTAAAAGCTTTATAAAGTATTTTAGTACATTCATAGCGATATTCTTTTTTCGAGAGGCAAACAAACTACAAACAAACCAAAAACACTAACAAGTCTGGTAAAAATCTGATATTGCATGTTAGGATACTGTTTACGGTCACAATATGGTATTCTCTAAATCGAACACGTGCAATTACATTAATAATTACTAATAATTATAAATAATAATAATAATAAATGGGCGGTATGGTCGTGCACTGGTTAGCACTGTTGCCTCACACCTCTGGGACCCAGGTTCAAATCTCCGCCTGGGTCACATGTGTGTGGAGTTTGCATGTTCTCCCCATGTCGTCGTGGGGTTTCCTCCGGGTACTCCGGTTCCCCCCCACAGTCCAAAAACATGCTGAGGCTAATTGGACTTGCTAAATTGCCCGTAGGAATGCATGTGAGAGTGCATGGTGTGTGTGAGTGTGCCCTGCGATGGGCTGGCCCCCCATCCTGGGTTGTTCCCAGCCTCGTGCCCATTGCTTCCGGGATAGGCTCCGGACCCCCCGTGACCCAGTAGGATAAGCAGTTTGGAAAATGGATGGATGGGATAATAATAAATTTAACAAAATAAACATTTTTAAGGATTTGTAAAATAGAATTAATGTTGAGTGTGTAAGCCGCCATGTTGAAATTACGTCACAGGGGCAACTCGGACAAGAAGATTCTGTCAGACATTAACGTCATAAAAGAGGCGTTTCTAATGGGAAGTGATGTTTTTCGTGACGTTTTTGTCCGAGTTGGAGTGAAATAATCAAACGCAGCATGTGTTCCTATTTGAAGAGAATATTCTATTTTTATTCTAAGGAACTACAGAAAATCAGCTCTGCATGTGATCTCCCCTTTACTGCTCGAGCAGGGCACACGCACATCAACAAGTGTCAAGGCAGCAAGTGCATGCAAACAACTTCTCAGGACGGTTACAGTATAGGACCTTCAGAAAGAGCCAGACTGCGGCGTCATTCAGAGATTCCATTGTCTAAGGCTTGCACTAAAACATTACAGCATATTTAAACAAAGTAGCATGGCACCTGTGTCAGAATCCCTCCCTGCCTTGTTCTGTTCTCTCTTTGTTGTCCCCATTTAGCCAGCACATGTCACTGGCCATCCTGACTCCTCTTTTGATTGTGGGTTTTAAGGATATCAGTGGGTCTGTGTTTTCATAATTGTCCCCCAGGCCACCATGCTGCTCAGCCCTTGATTCCAACTACAGTTGCAATCAGGTGGTTCTCAATCTACTAGGACTGTATAACAGGATTGGCCACCTGTTCTACCTTTGCTCGTTCAGCCGCATTCATGAGTCTGGCCTATAGGTTATTCAAATTTTGTCCTGCCAAATTTACCGGACAGGAGGTGGACACTGCAAATGAATGTGTGAATACTCCAATACCTACATCTTTACAAGTTACCTGAAGTGGTTTGGTAAATGATTGTGAGGTTGGAAGTCCTTCTTGATGTCTGTTTGCAGCTCATCCACCAGCAACTGCACGAGTTGTCGCTCCCAGAGGGAATCCCACTCTCGGTCCGCTGGAGGGTCCATCTCACTGTAGCTGGAGTATGTTTCCATCAGTCACTTGGCGTGGGGCTCACAGAATTTACCAGGCTCCTGTTTAATCTGACGCACCTTAGTCCAGTCCATGCATCTGGGGAACTTCTCTGAAAATCTCTGGCAGATTCTTTGCAGCTATACTTGATATTGGGTACTTGCCGCAACTAAGTAATGGGTTGTTGAATCAAAGTCCCGTTCCATGTCAAAAATAACCCCATTTTAGGGTTTTGTTAAACAACTGGTCTAATTTGGATGCAGAGGTTCTGCACGGAAGGCCCAGTCTCTGAAGGGCTGTGGCATAGCGAGGCCTGTTCTGCCTGGAATCCGGCAGGTCACTGGCAACATCCCCCAACTCCTTCATCTATAAGGTCGGGAAACCAGAACGTTTACTCCCCCTTATGGATAAGGACATACCAACGTTGGGGCAACTCCTGCTGCCTGAGTCTTCAACCAAGTCCAAAACAAAAGTATACAATGTTAGGAAGGGTAATTCAATGGTATGAGACTGAAACTAGAAACTGTAAATCGGATGGAGTTAAATAGCAATACTGTGGAAGAGGCATGGGAATTTTTTAAAAGCACATTGTTGCAAGTGCAAAAGAACTTCATACCCGTTTCCAGAAAAACTAAATCTAGGAAACTGCAACCAAGCTGGTGTCATGACCTGCTTGTACGATCCTCGTGTGTGCCACGCCCCCTCATTAACCATGTGTGCTGCCCCGATTGTAACCAGCTGTTTTCTGTCAGTTTGAGTAGTCCTGTGTATTTAGTCCACATTCAAGTCTGTTTCCCCAGTCCTGTCATTGAAATCTCTCGCTGTTGGTACCTGTTTTCATCAATAAACCCTCATTCCCGACTCTCCGTTTCCCGGATCCTTGATTCCTCGCTTCCTGCCTGTTCGTCCAGCACGCGATGTCACAGGTGGTTTACTACGAAAATTAAGAATAAAGTCAGGAGCAAAAGGGCTTTCTTCCACAAATGGAAATTAACTAATGATTTCAAAATAAAGCAGGAGTATCTAAGTCTACAGGTTTAGTTAATAACAGTTATAAGGATGACGTTAAAAGTTTCTTCCAATATTTTAACTCCGAAAGAGCTCTAAAAGCTGAAAATCACTCATTTGCAGGATAGTAAGGGCCTTATAATTGAAAATGAAATTGATATAAATGAGTTTAATGATTATTTTACAATGGCTGTTCACAGTAGAATAGCTTACCACCATTTAGTACAAATACAACGATGTCTATGACCAATATATGTATAACTGAGGCTGATGTGGTACAAAGCCTAGCTAAGCTCAAAATAAATAAATCGCAAGGCCCTGATGGCATCTTATCTATAGTTTTAAAAGAGATGAGGGGTATTATTAGCCAACCTTTAACTTTACTATTCCAGAAATCATTATCTGCTGGTGTGGTATCTTCTGATTGATGTTAGATCATGTCTCATGTCCAGAGAGGCTACAACAGGATCTGGATTTAATTAGCGACTGGGCTCATACGTGGCAGATGAAATTTAACATAGATAAATATAAGGTAATCCATGCAGGGAGCAGAAATATAGTAAATATAGTAAAGTACAGATATTTTATGGGTTCCACTGAAATAAAGGTAGCTGATTACGAGAAAGATCTCGGTGTGTATGTTGATACTTCCATGTCCCACTCTTGCCAGTGTGGGGAAGCATTAAAAAAAGGCAAAAGGATGTTGGATTAAACTCCACACACCTAGAGATGTAAGTCAAGAGAAGTGATGCTACGATTATATAATTCCTTGGTAAGATCCCACCTAGAATACTGTGTGCAGGTTTGGTCACCATACCTTCAGAAGGACATTGCTGCCTTGGAAAAGGTGCAACGTAGGATGACTAGAATGATTCCTGCACTTAGAGGAATGTCTTATGAGGAGAGGTTCGCTGAGCTGAATCTGTTTAGCCTCAAGCAAAGGAGACTATGGGGGGACATGATCCAGGTATATAAGATTCTAACAGGTCGGGATGCTGTTCAGCCAAATGACCATTTCAATATTAATTTAAAATACTAGAACTCGTGGCCATAGTGGAAATTAGCTGGAGAACATTTAAAAATGAATCTGAGGAAGCACTTCAATTCAATTCAATTTTATTTATATAGCGCTTTTAACGACATGCATTGTCACAAAGCACTTTACATTTAACCGGCCAGAACCCCACCAAGCAAGCCTGAGGCGACAGTGGCAAGGAAACTCCCTCTAGCAGGAAGAAACCTTGAGTGGAACCTAGACTCAGAAGGGGACCCCATCCTCCTCTGGGCGACCAAGGAGCATGAAACTGCATTTACATTGACATTCATTAGAGTTCATATAGTTATAAAGTCCCAGTTGGTTTCATGTAGTTATATCCAGGAGTCCAGGTGCGGGTTCACACGGTGTAGTCGGCTCGGTATCAGCTCGAAAAAGAGAAGATGGAGAAGAGTTATTGCCCTACACCTAACCGGCAGGACTAAAGCAACTATGACAGCCTGCCTAAAAGAGTGACCTGGAAGGAAGCACAGGCATGAGGGTTTACAGAGGTTTTGGCGTCAAGCCACCTCCCATCCACAGCTTAAGTGATCGGCGAGAGTGGCAGGACGACAGCACCAATCCCCCCTTTCCCCTTCAATCTCAAATAACTATGAACCTCCAGATTTCCCATTCACCTTAGAAAAGAAGATTTAACTATCCAAAAGACTGGCGAAAGAGGTACATCTTAAGCCTTGACTTAAAAGCAGAGATTGTGTCTGAGTTCCGAACACTAATAGGAAGTTTATTCCATAGCTGTGGTGCTTTATGAGCAAATGCTCTTCCCCCAAAGGTAATGTTCTTTATTCTGGGTACGGATAGAATACCTCCATCTCGTCATCTAAGTGTATGATTCGGAACGCAAATGAGGTCACTCACATACTGCGGTGCAAGACCATTTACAGCTTTATAGGTTAAGAGCAGTGTTTTGTAGTCAACACGAAATCTAACTGGCAGCCAGTGCAGTGAAGATAAAATTGGGGTAATATGATTATATGTTTTAGTTTAACTATTGCTAGTAGCGGTTCAATCAATGCTGGGAGCATCGCTGAATAATTTTGATGGAACAGGGTCTAGCATACAAGTAGATGAATTTGAAGATAAAATTAAGTACATCAGTTCTGACTGGTTAACCAATATTCAATATTCAAAATGTTCTGTTTAATTGAGCATATTTTTGGTCAAAAAGTTTCATAAAGTCGTCACTGGAAAATAACCAGTGGTCTGGTTATTAGTCAGCTTGGACACCATAGTAAATAGGAATCTAGGATTATTTTTGTTTATTTCAATTAGTTCTGATAGATACTAGATGATTTGGCGGCACTAAGAGCCTTTTTGTAGCTACCCATAGCCTCTTTCCATGCAGGTTCGAACACCACTAGTTTAGTATGATGCCACTTACATTCTGTAAGGACATAAAACTTATAGGTCCTGCAGGCCCCAACTCTGATCAGCCTGCATCAGTCTATTTCAGAGCTCCGCTGGCCCAGGCAAGACTGGACTCAACTCGTCAAACCACCCCTTTTAAGGAAGGCAAAGGCCTGCCGGCTCCTGAGAGACTGGATAGGAATAACTGGAGCAGCACAGAAAAAGCAAGACCTTTCACCCCCGGAGTGACCAGAGTTCCACAATCAATCCACAGCAACAACAGCTGTCAGCCTCCAGACACAGACACCTTTTCCACTATAAACAGGATAACTCAGCACACATAGATGTTAGGGACAAATACACGCATGTTTGGTCTCGTTTGAATAGGCATGAGACGAGGAGTATTATACTCTCAGATTTAAGGCAGTATAGCTTTTCCTAAGAGAAATACAGAAACTTCGGCTCAACCCACCAAACTGAGAGAGATTCTCTCATGGTAGAACAAGGGAATTACAACCACCCCCTAAAGTGATCTGATTGGCTGGGGACTTGAGAACCAAGGTCAGCAATGCCCCTAAAATTAACCATTGACCGAAATTAGTCAGTCTTCAGAAACATGCCATCACCTGGTCTGGATACTTAAGGAAGGGCTTCAGAAGTAGTCGGGGAGTCACTCTGTAATCAGAGCTCCCGCAGAGAACTGGGTGAAAGT
This sequence comes from Brienomyrus brachyistius, assembly GCF_023856365.1. Taxonomy (NCBI): domain Eukaryota; kingdom Metazoa; phylum Chordata; class Actinopteri; order Osteoglossiformes; family Mormyridae; genus Brienomyrus; species Brienomyrus brachyistius. Next base: position 22,440 of record NW_026043275.1, on the reverse strand, counting down.
CTATCTGTAGTCAGATACTTTCCACAGAACTTTGTTCACTCTCAGCTGAGGAATGTGAATACATGATATGAAGACAACTGGATCACAACTGGATCACGGGGGAATCATAAGCAGGGAAGAACACACAGGCAAACAGCAGCAGCAACATTAAAGGCAGGACTGAGAAGCACATTTATACAAGGCTAAGCAGGGAGCAAACTAGAGGCACCTGAAATGAGTAACACAAGGGCAGGAAGGAGAGGTAAAACAAACGCGGAACAGGCATGGCACGTTATACCACACTAGGGAGGAAACGGGAGGTTCAGGAGGGCAGGGTGTGGCAGGGATCCGTTTCAAAATTTAATTTTGGCTTGTACAAACCTTGGTAAAAGCTGCAAAAGATCGATCAACCACTTTCTGAGCTATTGTCTTAACAAACAAAGCATCTGTTGGGGTGGCGGTGTCTGGGGAATACCATGTGTAATACACCTTGTGAAGATTTATATGTAAAACAAAATATTTTTTGATTCTATCACACATATAGAAATTATCCATCCATCCATTTTCCAAACCGCTTATCCTATTGGGTCGCGGGGGGTCCGGAGCCTATCCCAGAATCAATGGGCACGAGGCAGGGAACAACCCAGGATGGGGGGCCAGCCCATCGCAGGGCACACTCACACACCATCCACTCACACACACACACCTACGGGCAATTCAGCAACTCCAATTAGCCCCAGCATGTTTTTGGACTGTGGGGGGAAACCGGAGTACCCAGAGGAAACCCCACAACGACATGGGGAGAACATGCAAACTCCACACACATGTGACCCAGGCGGAGACACGAACCCGGGTCCCAGAGGTGTGAGGCGACAGTGCTAACCACTGCACCACCATGCCGCCCCTTATAGAAATTATTCTAGGTTTAAATAGTAATTTAGCTGAGTAACTAGGCTGAAATTCTAGATAGTTGCAATTTTAAGAATTATTACTATTATTCACAGCTTTTAAGCATGCAGTTGGATGACGGATGGATGGATATTCAGCCACCAGAAATGCCAATTGTTGTTAAGAGGATCAAAGTCTGCAAAGTAGTATGCAGGGTTTAAGGCCAGAACACAGCATACTCTCCGACAGAAAGCATAAAGTTCACTGGGGGAATTTCTGTGGCCACTGCCTGAACAGCATGTGTGGAGAATGTTTATGAGGGTCGAGCCATGCAGAGCTGCTGGCCCTGGCATGTAATGATGAATCACAAATCAGTTAAAAATCGGTGCAAATGCATGAAGATTTAAACCGGCTGATGTGGAAAATGAATCACTATTGTAGGAGTACTTCACAGTACTTTAACAGAAAAACTGGTGTAATATTACATTTGATTTCACAATGTGAGTTTGACGTCAGATGTCACTGCGTATCACGTCGACATCGTACGTCAGTTTTTGGTTTTGAGCGAACGCGAGATGATGAATGAATTTGAAACTGAGGACGGCACAGTGGTTAGTGCTGGCTTCGGTCCAGGGCCCTTTCTGTGTGGAGTTCGCATGCTCTCCCCGTTTTCGCCGGGGACTCCAGGTTCCTCCCACGGTCCAAAAGCATGCAGGATAGGTTGACTGGTGAGTCTAAATTGGCCCTGTAGTTGTGTGAGTGTGTGCGACCTGCGGTGTGTAGGTGACTGCCTGGGCTTGGTTCCTGTCTGCGCCCCTTGTTCCCGGGATAGGCTCCGGTCTCCCCCGCGATCCCAGTTGGGATTAAGTGGTTTCAGAAAATGGATGGATGGACGCACCGCCCGATCTTCAATTGGCGGTGTGGCAGCATATTAGCTTTCCGGTAATCACAAACGAGGAGGAAACAGCGAGAAAAGCACAGACAAGACATAAACTGCATGCAAACATTGTAATAGACTGATAACATACACAAACAGGTCCACTGGCACCACCGTGAGCTGAGTGAAGATTATTAAAAGGGCAAAGCACGCTAAAAAGCTGCACATGCAAACCTTAGCTTATTTATTTGATTTATTTTTTTTTATTTACTTATTTTGATTTGGGATTTTTTTCAACAGTATTTTATTCAAATTCAGTTGCACTGTTCACAACAGTGTCAACAGTTCAGAAAGATAAATATAAGAATATTTTTGAATATATTTGTCTGCAGCTCATTCTGCAAAAAATGAGAAAATTGTATCGTGAACTCAGAATCGTGAATCGTATCAAATGGTGAGTTGAATGTATCGTTACATCCCTAGTTCTTACAGTAGTACTATGGTATGGTGGAGCCACATGACAGGAAGGCAGTACATTGCGAAGTCTGTTAAGAACATCATTCGCACTGAACTGCCCTCCATTGACCAGCTGTACTTTAACTGCCACAGTAACAAGGTTCAGTCTATAATCCAGGACTCTGACCACCATCCACAAACACTGACTAGCAGATTCATGAACAGCTTCATTCGCCAAACAATTCAAACCTGCAGCTTTTGCATCCCCTGTAACAGTCATTTCCACGGCAGCTGCACTGTACAGCTGTTACTGCACTTTATCCACCACTGACCACGTATCATCCAGTTTTGTCCTGCTTTGTATCGCACTGTTTCTGCACCATGTTGTCTTGTACTCCCTTGTGTTGTTATGCACCATCTGTGTTGTTCTGAGCAGTGCCATGATGCAATATTACAAAAAGATCTTGAGGAAATGCAGAGTTCTGGAGGAGATTCTCACAGATCATGGCATGTGTTTATACTGAAGAAACTGTACAAATTGCTAGACATAAAACACAGGACTGGCAACTGTGGTACGTTTTAACACCTTGATAAAAAACTTAAAATCCATAGTAAGTAGGACAACCTCATAGAACCTTTACTAGTCATTGTTCAGAAGATTAACACGGATTAAAAACCATTACTATGAAAGCACGCTAATCAGTTAAGTTGATTATGTGGAGAGAGAGAAAAAAAACTGTCTTTGAAAAAGATCAACCATAGAACGAAGCTGCAGCATTGACACCCCCTAGTGGTGATTTGAAGATAGTTCTGTCTGTAGCAGCTAAGCAGTAGATTTGGCGTCAGGTGCCATGACAAACTCAGTGCTGCTCGGTTTGAACGGCAGAAGCACAAAAATAAAGGGGGCATCTACTGCACGCCCCCCACCCTTGAAAATGGTACAAATTATCATGCAACAGTTTTCTTAAGTAAGTCTTTTTGGGCGTCTGCAGAAACCTCCACGATGCGATTGCCCTGATTAAGAAGTGCGCAGCGGATACAATTTGGGATGCATCGTTCATCCGATTTATTAATATATAATTATTAGTATGTCTATATTATTTTAGAAACGTTACTTGACGAATATTTTTCATTGAGATTGATTCCCCGTTTAAAATTTTGGTGACACTTCATATTTTTTAAGAGAGACAGACAATTTGACGCATGCAATTTGCAGAAATATGTTGTGCCGCTATAAAGTACACAGGCAGCATGACAAACATAAGTACTCACTGAAGCCACGACATACGCCCGGCTGGCCCCAGCGGTACCCCTAAGAAGAAGGCTTTTTTCACAACCCACGACCATCACGAGGGCAAAAAAAACTGAATAGCCTAGAATTTAGTTAATTACAAGGCACATATTTATTGGAGCAAGAGCTCTAACATAAAACTACCTTGTAATTATAAAGTATTATGGCTGTGAACAATGTACAAACAGGCACAGAAAGTAAAATACTCCAAAAATGCAAAGAACCTAAATATTTTTGTTTCCACCGATTCACTCTTGATGTGTTAGGAGTCACAGTTCAGTAGCCTATTCTTCAGTATCTGCATTTAAGACCACCAACTGCTCTTTCTCCTCCTTCGCTCGTCGGCTCAGAGTATTGGACTTGGTAAGTAATGTTGCCCTTTTGGTTCCAGCAGCACTCTCTGCTTCCTCTGCCATGTGCTCAGCATCCTTTTGTAAACTCTCACATACACTTTCCAGTGAGACTCTCTTCCTCTTGAGTTCCTCAAGTTTTCTTTTTTGCTTTTCGCTCATCTTTCACCTTTGGTCAGAGGCGCTTTGGTTGCTCCCCCACACACTCTGACATGGTCGCATATAAGCCTCTGTGCAACAACTGTTTCCTCTGATAAGTTGCAGGTCTCCACCTCTATTCGTTCCACTTCGGCTTGCCCATAGGACAGCAGCAGCAAGTTCTTGCAGAACATCCAGAGGTCAGGATAAGGCCCACTAACTTTTTGATGTAAAAAGACATCAACTTTGGATGGTGCTGAAGGAATGAAGGATATAAAATCCAAGCCTTTTGCCTCATTGTGCAGGTGATTATCAGACTGCTGGGATATTGCATCACCTGTAATTACATTAATTACAGTAGATTAGATGCAGATCAACAATGTCAATACACAGAATCACATGTAGAATAGGAAAGTGATTTATAACCCAATTTTCCTATGATACCATAAATGTGCAATCATTTTAATTTAATCTTGAGATATCTCTAGGCTCATCAAAGAAAATATAACTGGGCTGATGCTTCTTTTCAAACACCAAGAGTCGGTCTTCTAAATACTGCTAAAATCTACGTGTTAACACTATTCAGTTCAGGGACGGATTATGGGTTGTGTGGGCCCCTGGGTAAAACGTTCGCGAGGCCCCCCCCCACCACCACCACCTGCACCACCACCACAACCACCACAAGTCAAGGGCCCTTGGCAGCCAAACACCCTCCCTATAGGGTCAGGGGACCTTGTAGGCAGAGGATCAAAGAATGTAGGCCCTCTAAAATAGACAAACGAAAATACATTGCTGATAAGCGTTGCAAATTGTTTTGGGCTTGGGGCCCACGGGCCCCCTGCACCCCAAGGGCCCCTGGGCAGCGGCCCCGCTAACCCGGTTTGTAATCCGTCCCTGATTCAGTTAGATGTGAAAAAAGAAAAGCATAATTTAAAAATAATATTCTGAACTATCCTATTCTTATCCTATGATTTACCAGCAGATATCCTGCCTGCCAACCGATTCTCCTGCGCAAACTTCTGCATGAGATTTCTCCTTTTCTGCTGGCAGTTATCTGGCTGGTGTGCATTTTGTTTGGGTCCAAGCACGTCATCTCATGTACAATCGAGTACTTCAGAGGGCATTTATCCAAGGCCTTTTTGCACATTTTTGAGAGCACAATCTGGCAATTTTTTTTAATCTGAAGGACACCAAGGTCACTTCCACTGCCTTTGGCTCCTGACTGTCTCTGACAAAAAGATGGTTTGTCAAATTTCCAGAATCTTTCTGCACACTCAGCCCAAGGTTAACACTACCTCAGCTGTACATATCAAACCAGCTCAAACTCCATGTTATTCACATATTTTTTACTTCACAATTGTTTGATACATTTGTATGTAAAGATACCAGTGAATTCACAGAAGTCCCACCTTGATGACAGCCATTCCTATATCCACCTCCTTTGGACTGAGCCAGAGTTTTTGCCTGTACAACAGCTGTACATGTTGCTACACAACACTTAAACATTCTATTTCCTCAATGAACTATTTTTTTTGCAGCAAAAGCCATGAAGCAGCAATAAAATCTTTAAAATATGCTTACCAATAAATATGGTTCTCCCATTTAAACACATGTAAAGATAAACCATGGATATTTAAAAATCATGGGTTCGTTAATGAGTTTAAATGTTATTGAATGGCTTACCTTAAACTTCTCCAGTAAGTCTTCAGCGGTGGAGTGGCTCATGTACTGTGATCCCAGAACCAGGACTGCACTCGAGAGCCATTCTCATAATTCACCCAATACCTGACATGCACATCCAGTTGTTTTCTTTTGATGGTCCTGTTCATACTTACGTCAAACATGACAACGAAGCTCCCTTTTAATATATGGAGCGAGTCCAAATCGCGCAAGAAAAGCGGTTTTATCTTTACCACAAGTGACCCTGCGAGTCAGGGAACATCACCCTGGAGACGGTGTGAATGTCATCATTGGACGTATAGGAGTGATGTCGGCAAACCGTTTGCAAAGCCCATAGCACTTCTGCTTTCAGTGTGGGTTGAGGAGGATGTACTGAAGGCATTATTTGTCATGGGATCCGGAGACACTGCCAAAACGGGTGTAGGCCTATCTTTAGAGGTTGTACTTATCTCCACTGAATAAACATAAATCTGGGCTTATTCTATACTGAACAAAAATATAAACGCAACACTCTTGTTTCTGCTCCCATTTTTCATGAGATGGACTTAAAGACCTACAATTCATTCCAGATACACAATATTACCATTTCTCTCAAACATTTCTCACAAATCAGTCTAAATGTGTGATAGTGAGCACTTCTGCTTTGCTGAGATAATCCATCCCACCTCACAGGTGTGCCACATCAAGATGCTGATCTGACATCATGGGTAGTGCACAGGTGTACCTTATACTGCCCACAATAAAAGGCCACCCTGGAATGTGCAGTTTTTTGCTTTATTGGGGGTCTGGGGACTCAGAACCGGTCAGTATCTGGTGTGACCACCATTTGCCTCATGCAATGCAACACATCTTCTTCGCATAGAGTTTATCAGATTGTCAATTGTGGCCTGTGGAATGTTGGTCCACTCCTCTTCAATGGCTGTGCGAAGTTGTTGGATATTAGTGGGAACTGGTACACGCTGTCGTATACGCCGGTCAAGCACATCCCAAACAAGAGCAGCTGACCTGAGAAATAAGAAATAAGCTAAGCTGGAAACCTGGACCCTCCGACCAAGAATGCGTGAAGTACCCTCAGAAGGTCTACTAGAAGATGTACGTAGAAGACTACTACAGATCAGCTGATCTACACCACAGCAACAGTGATCCTTGAGCTGGAGCCGGACCGTCTTTGAAGACTCCGTAAATCTCCGTATAATAATATATATCTACGGGAACGAGAAAGGAGAAAGCAGAGAACAAGAACAAGATTTGTAAATGTAAGATTTGAAGGACCCCCGGCATGAAAAATAGAATAGTTCTCGTCATTAGTGAACATGTGTCTCGTCATTGTGTATCATGGACAGTAAGAGGGGGATCAATAGAGTGTTGTTATTATAACGTCTAAAAAGTCTGTCGATAAATCAATAAGAAAATAAATGAAGTCGTTTTCGCGAACACGCGAACAGGGGCCGGACCGACTGTAGGGGGCGTGGCCAGAGACAGCCATAGCTGTCAAGTCTCCCGTTTTGGCCGGGAAACTACCGTATTTTACTTCTCTTTCCCGCCGTCCTCCCGTATTAGTATTTTCCCGTAAATCTCCCTTATATTATATAGTTGCTGGATAGTGTAGTGGTAAGATCGCCGCCTTTCACACGGGAGACCGGGGTTCGAATCCCGGTTGTGGCCAAAAATATATTTTATATATTTTATATATTTATATTTATATTTATATTATATTTTATATAATTTATATTATTTTATATTTCCTGTCTTAAAATGTAAGGGATACTGGAGCCTCCCGTTTTGGCCGGGAAACTACCGTATTTTACTTCTCTTTCCCGCCGTCCTCCCGTATTAGTATTTTCCCGTAAATCTCCCTTATATTATATAGTTGCTGGATAGTGTAGTGGTAAGATCGCCGCCTTTCACACGGGAGACCGGGGTTCGAATCCCGGTTGTGGCCAAAAATATATTTTATATATTTTATATATTTATATTTATATTTAAAAGCCTGAGGCGACAGTGGCAAGGAAACTCCCTCTAGCAGGAAGAAACCTTGAGTGGAACCTAGACTCAGAAGGGGACCCCATCCTCCTCTGGGCGACCAAGGAGCATGAAACTGCATTTACATTGACATTCATTAGAGTTCATATAGTTATAAAGTCCCAGTTGGTTTCATGTAGTTATATCCAGGAGTCCAGGTGCGGGTTCACACGGTGTAGTCGGCTCGGTATCAGCTCGAAAAAGAGAAGATGGAGAAGAGTTATTGCCCTACACCTAACCGGCAGGACTAAAGCAACTATGACAGCCTGCCTAAAAGAGTGACCTGGAAGGAAGCACAGGCATGAGGGTTTACAGAGGTTTTGGCGTCAAGCCACCTCCCATCCACAGCTTAAGTGATCGGCGAGAGTGGCAGGACGACAGCACCAATCCCCCCTTTCCCCTTCAATCTCAAATAACTATGAACCTCCAGATTTCCCATTCACCTTAGAAAAGAAGATTTAACTATCCAAAAGACTGGCGAAAGAGGTACATCTTAAGCCTTGACTTAAAAGCAGAGATTGTGTCTGAGTTCCGAACACTAATAGGAAGTTTATTCCATAGCTGTGGTGCTTTATGAGCAAATGCTCTTCCCCCAAAGGTAATGTTCTTTATTCTGGGTACGGATAGAATACCTCCATCTCGTCATCTAAGTGTATGATTCGGAACGCAAATGAGGTCACTCACATACTGCGGTGCAAGACCATTTACAGCTTTATAGGTTAAGAGCAGTGTTTTGTAGTCAACACGAAATCTAACTGGCAGCCAGTGCAGTGAAGATAAAATTGGGGTAATATGATTATATGTTTTAGTTTAACTATTGCTAGTAGCGGTTCAATCAATGCTGGGAGCATCGCTGAATAATTTTGATGGAACAGGTTCTAGCATACAAGTAGATGAATTTGAAGATAAAATTAAGTACATCAGTTCTGACTGGTTAACCAATATTCAATATTCAAAATGTTCTGTTTAATTGAGCATATTTTTGGTCAAAAAGTTTCATAAAGTCGTCACTGGAAAATAACCAGTGGTCTGGTTATTAGTCAGCTTGGACACCATAGTAAATAGGAATCTAGGATTATTTTTGTTTATTTCAATTAGTTCTGATAGATACTAGATGATTTGGCGGCACTAAGAGCCTTTTTGTAGCTACCCATAGCCTCTTTCCATGCTAGTTCGAACACCACTAGTTTAGTATGATGCCACTTACATTCTGTAAGGACATAAAACTTATAGGTCCTGCAGGCCCCAACTCTGATCAGCCTGCATCAGTCTATTTCAGAGCTCCGCTGGCCCAGGCAAGACTGGACTCAACTCGTCAAACCACCCCTTTTAAGGAAGGCAAAGGCCTGCCGGCTCCTGAGAGACTGGATAGGAATAACTGGAGCAGCACAGAAAAAGCAAGACCTTTCACCCCCGGAGTGACCAGAGTTCCACAATCAATCCACAGCAACAACAGCTGTCAGCCTCCAGACACAGACACCTTTTCCACTATAAACAGGATAACTCAGCACACATAGATGTTAGGGACAAATACACGCATGTTTGGTCTCGTTTGAATAGGCATGAGACGAGGAGTATTATACTCTCAGATTTAAGGCAGTATAGCTTTTCCTAAGAGAAATACAGAAACTTCGGCTCAACCCACCAAACTGAGAGAGATTCTCTCATGGTAGAACAAGGGAATTACAACCACCCCCTAAAGTGATCTGATTGGCTGGGGACTTGAGAACCAAGGTCAGCAATGCCCCTAAAATTAACCATTGACCGAAATTAGTCAGTCTTCAGAAACATGCCATCACCTGGTCTGGATACTTAAGGAAGGGCTTCAGAAGTAGTCGGGGAGTCACTCTGTAATCAGAGCTCCCGCAGAGAACTGGGTGAAAGTCTATCTGTAGTCAGATACTTTCCACAGAACTTTGTTCACTCTCAGCTGAGGAATGTGAATACATGATATGAAGACAACTGGATCACAACTGGATCACGGGGGAATCATAAGCAGGGAAGAACACACAGGCAAACAGCAGCAGCAACATTAAAGGCAGGACTGAGAAGCACATTTATACAAGGCTAAGCAGGGAGCAAACTAGAGGCACCTGAAATGAGTAACACAAGGGCAGGAAGGAGAGGTAAAACAAACGCGGAACAGGCATGGCACGTTATACCACACTAGGGAGGAAACGGGAGGTTCAGGAGGGCAGGGTGTGGCAGGGATCCGTTTCAAAATTTAATTTTGGCTTGTACAAACCTTGGTAAAAGCTGCAAAAGATCGATCAACCACTTTCTGAGCTATTGTCTTAACAAACAAAGCATCTGTTGGGGTGGCGGTGTCTGGGGAATACCATGTGTAATACACCTTGTGAAGATTTATATGTAAAACAAAATATTTTTTGATTCTATCACACATATAGAAATTATCCATCCATCCATTTTCCAAACCGCTTATCCTATTGGGTCGCGGGGGGTCCGGAGCCTATCCCAGAATCAATGGGCACGAGGCAGGGAACAACCCAGGATGGGGGGCCAGCCCATCGCAGGGCACACTCACACACCATCCACTCACACACACACACCTACGGGCAATTCAGCAACTCCAATTAGCCCCAGCATGTTTTTGGACTGTGGGGGGAAACCGGAGTACCCAGAGGAAACCCCACAACGACATGGGGAGAACATGCAAACTCCACACACATGTGACCCAGGCGGAGACACGAACCCGGGTCCCAGAGGTGTGAGGCGACAGTGCTAACCACTGCACCACCATGCCGCCCCTTATAGAAATTATTCTAGGTTTAAATAGTAATTTAGCTGAGTAACTAGGCTGAAATTCTAGATAGTTGCAATTTTAAGAATTATTACTATTATTCACAGCTTTTAAGCATGCAGTTGGATGACGGATGGATGGATATTCAGCCACCAGAAATGCCAATTGTTGTTAAGAGGATCAAAGTCTGCAAAGTAGTATGCAGGGTTTAAGGCCAGAACACAGCATACTCTCCGACAGAAAGCATAAAGTTCACTGGGGGAATTTCTGTGGCCACTGCCTGAACAGCATGTGTGGAGAATGTTTATGAGGGTCGAGCCATGCAGAGCTGCTGGCCCTGGCATGTAATGATGAATCACAAATCAGTTAAAAATCGGTGCAAATGCATGAAGATTTAAACCGGCTGATGTGGAAAATGAATCACTATTGTAGGAGTACTTCACAGTACTTTAACAGAAAAACTGGTGTAATATTACATTTGATTTCACAATGTGAGTTTGACGTCAGATGTCACTGCGTATCACGTCGACATCGTACGTCAGTTTTTGGTTTTGAGCGAACGCGAGATGATGAATGAATTTGAAACTGAGGACGGCACAGTGGTTAGTGCTGGCTTCGGTCCAGGGCCCTTTCTGTGTGGAGTTCGCATGCTCTCCCCGTTTTCGCCGGGGACTCCAGGTTCCTCCCACGGTCCAAAAGCATGCAGGATAGGTTGACTGGTGAGTCTAAATTGGCCCTGTAGTTGTGTGAGTGTGTGCGACCTGCGGTGTGTAGGTGACTGCCTGGGCTTGGTTCCTGTCTGCGCCCCTTGTTCCCGGGATAGGCTCCGGTCTCCCCCGCGATCCCAGTTGGGATTAAGTGGTTTCAGAAAATGGATGGATGGACGCACCGCCCGATCTTCAATTGGCGGTGTGGCAGCATATTAGCTTTCCGGTAATCACAAACGAGGAGGAAACAGCGAGAAAAGCACAGACAAGACATAAACTGCATGCAAACATTGTAATAGACTGATAACATACACAAACAGGTCCACTGGCACCACCGTGAGCTGAGTGAAGATTATTAAAAGGGCAAAGCACGCTAAAAAGCTGCACATGCAAACCTTAGCTTATTTATTTGATTTATTTTTTTTTATTTACTTATTTTGATTTGGGATTTTTTTCAACAGTATTTTATTCAAATTCAGTTGCACTGTTCACAACAGTGTCAACAGTTCAGAAAGATAAATATAAGAATATTTTTGAATATATTTGTCTGCAGCTCATTCTGCAAAAAATGAGAAAATTGTATCGTGAACTCAGAATCGTGAATCGTATCAAATGGTGAGTTGAATGTATCGTTACATCCCTAGTTCTTACAGTAGTACTATGGTATGGTGGAGCCACATGACAGGAAGGCAGTACATTGCGAAGTCTGTTAAGAACATCATTCGCACTGAACTGCCCTCCATTGACCAGCTGTACTTTAACTGCCACAGTAACAAGGTTCAGTCTATAATCCAGGACTCTGACCACCATCCACAAACACTGACTAGCAGATTCATGAACAGCTTCATTCGCCAAACAATTCAAACCTGCAGCTTTTGCATCCCCTGTAACAGTCATTTCCACGGCAGCTGCACTGTACAGCTGTTACTGCACTTTATCCACCACTGACCACGTATCATCCAGTTTTGTCCTGCTTTGTATCGCACTGTTTCTGCACCATGTTGTCTTGTACTCCCTTGTGTTGTTATGCACCATCTGTGTTGTTCTGAGCAGTGCCATGATGCAATATTACAAAAAGATCTTGAGGAAATGCAGAGTTCTGGAGGAGATTCTCACAGATCATGGCATGTGTTTATACTGAAGAAACTGTACAAATTGCTAGACATAAAACACAGGACTGGCAACTGTGGTACGTTTTAACACCTTGATAAAAAACTTAAAATCCATAGTAAGTAGGACAACCTCATAGAACCTTTACTAGTCATTGTTCAGAAGATTAACACGGATTAAAAACCATTACTATGAAAGCACGCTAATCAGTTAAGTTGATTATGTGGAGAGAGAGAAAAAAAACTGTCTTTGAAAAAGATCAACCATAGAACGAAGCTGCAGCATTGACACCCCCTAGTGGTGATTTGAAGATAGTTCTGTCTGTAGCAGCTAAGCAGTAGATTTGGCGTCAGGTGCCATGACAAACTCAGTGCTGCTCGGTTTGAACGGCAGAAGCACAAAAATAAAGGGGGCATCTACTGCACGCCCCCCACCCTTGAAAATGGTACAAATTATCATGCAACAGTTTTCTTAAGTAAGTCTTTTTGGGCGTCTGCAGAAACCTCCACGATGCGATTGCCCTGATTAAGAAGTGCGCAGCGGATACAATTTGGGATGCATCGTTCATCCGATTTATTAATATATAATTATTAGTATGTCTATATTATTTTAGAAACGTTACTTGACGAATATTTTTCATTGAGATTGATTCCCCGTTTAAAATTTTGGTGACACTTCATATTTTTTAAGAGAGACAGACAATTTGACGCATGCAATTTGCAGAAATATGTTGTGCCGCTATAAAGTACACAGGCAGCATGACAAACATAAGTACTCACTGAAGCCACGACATACGCCCGGCTGGCCCCAGCGGTACCCCTAAGAAGAAGGCTTTTTTCACAACCCACGACCATCACGAGGGCAAAAAAAAACTGAATAGCCTAGAATTTAGTTAATTACAAGGCACATATTTATTGGAGCAAGAGCTCTAACATAAAACTACCTTGTAATTATAAAGTATTATGGCTGTGAACAATGTACAAACAGGCACAGAAAGTAAAATACTCCAAAAATGCAAAGAACCTAAATATTTTTGTTTCCACCGATTCACTCTTGATGTGTTAGGAGTCACAGTTCAGTAGCCTATTCTTCAGTATCTGCATTTAAGACCACCAACTGCTCTTTCTCCTCCTTCGCTCGTCGGCTCAGAGTATTGGACTTGGTAAGTAATGTTGCCCTTTTGGTTCCAGCAGCACTCTCTGCTTCCTCTGCCATGTGCTCAGCATCCTTTTGTAAACTCTCACATACACTTTCCAGTGAGACTCTCTTCCTCTTGAGTTCCTCAAGTTTTCTTTTTTGCTTTTCGCTCATCTTTCACCTTTGGTCAGAGGCGCTTTGGTTGCTCCCCCACACACTCTGACATGGTCGCATATAAGCCTCTGTGCAACAACTGTTTCCTCTGATAAGTTGCAGGTCTCCACCTCTATTCGTTCCACTTCGGCTTGCCCATAGGACAGCAGCAGCAAGTTCTTGCAGAACATCCAGAGGTCAGGATAAGGCCCACTAACTTTTTGATGTAAAAAGACATCAACTTTGGATGGTGCTGAAGGAATGAAGGATATAAAATCCAAGCCTTTTGCCTCATTGTGCAGGTGATTATCAGACTGCTGGGATATTGCATCACCTGTAATTACATTAATTACAGTAGATTAGATGCAGATCAACAATGTCAATACACAGAATCACATGTAGAATAGGAAAGTGATTTATAACCCAATTTTTCCTATGGATACCATAAATGTGCAATCATTTTAATTTAATCTTGAGATATCTCTAGGCTCATCAAAGAAAATATAACTGGGCTGATGCTTCTTTTCAAACACCAAGAGTCGGTCTTCTAAATACTGCTAAAATCTACGTGTTAACACTATTCAGTTCAGGGACGGATTATGGGTTGTGTGGGCCCCTGGGTAAAACGTTCGCGAGGCCCCCCCCCCACCACCACCACCTGCACCACCACCACAACCACCACAAGTCAAGGGCCCTTGGCAGCCAAACACCCTCCCTATAGGGTCAGGGGACCTTGTAGGCAGAGGATCAAAGAATGTAGGCCCTCTAAAATAGACAAACGAAAATACATTGCTGATAAGCGTTGCAAATTGTTTTGGGCTTGGGGCCCACGGGCCCCCTGCACCCCAAGGGCCCCTGGGCAGCGGCCCCGCTAACCCGGTTTGTAATCCGTCCCTGATTCAGTTAGATGTGAAAAAAGAAAAGCATAATTTAAAAATAATATTCTGAACTATCCTATTCTTATCCTATGATTTACCAGCAGATATCCTGCCTGCCAACCGATTCTCCTGCGCAAACTTCTGCATGAGATTTCTCCTTTTCTGCTGGCAGTTATCTGGCTGGTGTGCATTTTGTTTGGGTCCAAGCACGTCATCTCATGTACAATCGAGTACTTCAGAGGGCATTTATCCAAGGCCTTTTTGCACATTTTTGAGAGCACAATCTGGCAATTTTTTTTAATCTGAAGGACACCAAGGTCACTTCCACTGCCTTTGGCTCCTGACTGTCTCTGACAAAAAGATGGTTTGTCAAATTTCCAGAATCTTTCTGCACACTCAGCCCAAGGTTAACACTACCTCAGCTGTACATATCAAACCAGCTCAAACTCCATGTTATTCACATATTTTTTACTTCACAATTGTTTGATACATTTGTATGTAAAGATACCAGTGAATTCACAGAAGTCCCACCTTGATGACAGCCATTCCTATATCCACCTCCTTTGGACTGAGCCAGAGTTTTTGCCTGTACAACAGCTGTACATGTTGCTACACAACACTTAAACATTCTATTTCCTCAATGAACTATTTTTTTTGCAGCAAAAGCCATGAAGCAGCAATAAAATCTTTAAAATATGCTTACCAATAAATATGGTTCTCCCATTTAAACACATGTAAAGATAAACCATGGATATTTAAAAATCATGGGTTCGTTAATGAGTTTAAATGTTATTGAATGGCTTACCTTAAACTTCTCCAGTAAGTCTTCAGCGGTGGAGTGGCTCATGTACTGTGATCCCAGAACCAGGACTGCACTCGAGAGCCATTCTCATAATTCACCCAATACCTGACATGCACATCCAGTTGTTTTCTTTTGATGGTCCTGTTCATACTTACGTCAAACATGACAACGAAGCTCCCTTTTAATATATGGAGCGAGTCCAAATCGCGCAAGAAAAGCGGTTTTATCTTTACCACAAGTGACCCTGCGAGTCAGGGAACATCACCCTGGAGACGGTGTGAATGTCATCATTGGACGTATAGGAGTGATGTCGGCAAACCGTTTGCAAAGCCCATAGCACTTCTGCTTTCAGTGTGGGTTGAGGAGGATGTACTGAAGGCATTATTTGTCATGGGATCCGGAGACACTGCCAAAACGGGTGTAGGCCTATCTTTAGAGGTTGTACTTATCTCCACTGAATAAACATAAATCTGGGCTTATTCTATACTGAACAAAAATATAAACGCAACACTCTTGTTTCTGCTCCCATTTTTCATGAGATGGACTTAAAGACCTACAATTCATTCCAGATACACAATATTACCATTTCTCTCAAACATTTCTCACAAATCAGTCTAAATGTGTGATAGTGAGCACTTCTGCTTTGCTGAGATAATCCATCCCACCTCACAGGTGTGCCACATCAAGATGCTGATCTGACATCATGGGTAGTGCACAGGTGTACCTTATACTGCCCACAATAAAAGGCCACCCTGGAATGTGCAGTTTTTTGCTTTATTGGGGGTCTGGGGACTCAGAACCGGTCAGTATCTGGTGTGACCACCATTTGCCTCATGCAATGCAACACATCTTCTTCGCATAGAGTTTATCAGATTGTCAATTGTGGCCTGTGGAATGTTGGTCCACTCCTCTTCAATGGCTGTGCGAAGTTGTTGGATATTAGTGGGAACTGGTACACGCTGTCGTATACGCCGGTCAAGCACATCCCAAACAAGAGCAGCTGACCTGAGAAATAAGAAATAAGCTAAGCTGGAAACCTGGACCCTCCGACCAAGAATGCGTGAAGTACCCTCAGAAGGTCTACTAGAAGATGTACGTAGAAGACTACTACAGATCAGCTGATCTACACCACAGCAACAGTGATCCTTGAGCTGGAGCCGGACCGTCTTTGAAGACTCCGTAAATCTCCGTATAATAATATATATCTACGGGAACGAGAAAGGAGAAAGCAGAGAACAAGAACAAGATTTGTAAATGTAAGATTTGAAGGACCCCCGGCATGAAAAATAGAATAGTTCTCGTCATTAGTGAACATGTGTCTCGTCATTGTGTATCATGGACAGTAAGAGGGGGATCAATAGAGTGTTGTTATTATAACGTCTAAAAAGTCTGTCGATAAATCAATAAGAAAATAAATGAAGTCGTTTTCGCGAACACGCGAACAGGGGCCGGACCGACTGTAGGGGGCGTGGCCAGAGACAGCCATAGCTGTCAAGTCTCCCGTTTTGGCCGGGAAACTACCGTATTTTACTTCTCTTTCCCGCCGTCCTCCCGTATTAGTATTTTCCCGTAAATCTCCCTTATATTATATAGTTGCTGGATAGTGTAGTGGTAAGATCGCCGCCTTTCACACGGGAGACCGGGGTTCGAATCCCGGTTGTGGCCAAAAATATATTTTATATATTTTATATATTTATATTTATATTTATATTATATTTTATATAATTTATATTATTTTATATTTCCTGTCTTAAAATGTAAGGGATACTGGAGCCTCCCGTTTTGGCCGGGAAACTACCGTATTTTACTTCTCTTTCCCGCCGTCCTCCCGTATTAGTATTTTCCCGTAAATCTCCCTTATATTATATAGTTGCTGGATAGTGTAGTGGTAAGATCGCCGCCTTTCACACGGGAGACCGGGGTTCGAATCCCGGTTGTGGCCAAAAATATATTTTATATATTTTATATATTTATATTTATATTTAAAAGCCTGAGGCGACAGTGGCAAGGAAACTCCCTCTAGCAGGAAGAAACCTTGAGTGGAACCTAGACTCAGAAGGGGACCCCATCCTCCTCTGGGCGACCAAGGAGCATGAAACTGCATTTACATTGACATTCATTAGAGTTCATATAGTTATAAAGTCCCAGTTGGTTTCATGTAGTTATATCCAGGAGTCCAGGTGCGGGTTCACACGGTGTAGTCGGCTCGGTATCAGCTCGAAAAAGAGAAGATGGAGAAGAGTTATTGCCCTAACCGGCAGGACTAAAGCAACTATGACAGCCTGCCTAAAGAGTGACCTGGAAGGAAGCACAGGCATGAGGGTTTACAGAGGTTTTGGCGTCAAGCCACCTCCCATCCACAGCTTAAGTGATCGGCGAGAGTGGCAGGACGACAGCACCAATCCCCCCTTTCCCCTTCAATCTCAAATAACTATGAACCTCCAGATTTCCCATTCACCTTAGAAAAGAAGATTTAACTATCCAAAAGACTGGCGAAAGAGGTACATCTTAAGCCTTGACTTAAAAGCAGAGATTGTGTCTGAGTTCCGAACACTAATAGGAAGTTTATTCCATAGCTGTGGTGCTTTATGAGCAAATGCTCTTCCCCCAAAGGTAATGTTCTTTATTCTGGGTACGGATAGAATACCTCCATCTCGTCATCTAAGTGTATGATTCGGAACGCAAATGAGGTCACTCACATACTGCGGTGCAAGACCATTTACAGCTTTATAGGTTAAGAGCAGTGTTTTGTAGTCAACACGAAATCTAACTGGCAGCCAGTGCAGTGAAGATAAAATTGGGGTAATATGATTATATGTTTTAGTTTAACTATTGCTAGTAGCGGTTCAATCAATGCTGGGAGCATCGCTGAATAATTTTGATGGAACAGGTTCTAGCATACAAGTAGATGAATTTGAAGATAAAATTAAGTACATCAGTTCTGACTGGTTAACCAATATTCAATATTCAAAATGTTCTGTTTAATTGAGCATATTTTTGGTCAAAAAGTTTCATAAAGTCGTCACTGGAAAATAACCAGTGGTCTGGTTATTAGTCAGCTTGGACACCATAGTAAATAGGAATCTAGGATTATTTTTGTTTATTTCAATTAGTTCTGATAGATACTAGATGATTTGGCGGCACTAAGAGCCTTTTTGTAGCTACCCATAGCCTCTTTCCATGCTAGTTCGAACACCACTAGTTTAGTATGATGCCACTTACATTCTGTAAGGACATAAAACTTATAGGTCCTGCAGGCCCCAACTCTGATCAGCCTGCATCAGTCTATTTCAGAGCTCCGCTGGCCCAGGCAAGACTGGACTCAACTCGTCAAACCACCCCTTTTAAGGAAGGCAAAGGCCTGCCGGCTCCTGAGAGACTGGATAGGAATAACTGGAGCAGCACAGAAAAAGCAAGACCTTTCACCCCCGGAGTGACCAGAGTTCCACAATCAATCCACAGCAACAACAGCTGTCAGCCTCCAGACACAGACACCTTTTCCACTATAAACAGGATAACTCAGCACACATAGATGTTAGGGACAAATACACGCATGTTTGGTCTCGTTTGAATAGGCATGAGACGAGGAGTATTATACTCTCAGATTTAAGGCAGTATAGCTTTTCCTAAGAGAAATACAGAAACTTCGGCTCAACCCACCAAACTGAGAGAGATTCTCTCATGGTAGAACAAGGGAATTACAACCACCCCCTAAAGTGATCTGATTGGCTGGGGACTTGAGAACCAAGGTCAGCAATGCCCCTAAAATTAACCATTGACCGAAATTAGTCAGTCTTCAGAAACATGCCATCACCTGGTCTGGATACTTAAGGAAGGGCTTCAGAAGTAGTCGGGGAGTCACTCTGTAATCAGAGCTCCCGCAGAGAACTGGGTGAAAGTCTATCTGTAGTCAGATACTTTCCACAGAACTTTGTTCACTCTCAGCTGAGGAATGTGAATACATGATATGAAGACAACTGGATCACAACTGGATCACGGGGGAATCATAAGCAGGGAAGAACACACAGGCAAACAGCAGCAGCAACATTAAAGGCAGGACTGAGAAGCACATTTATACAAGGCTAAGCAGGGAGCAAACTAGAGGCACCTGAAATGAGTAACACAAGGGCAGGAAGGAGAGGTAAAACAAACGCGGAACAGGCATGGCACGTTATACCACACTAGGGAGGAAACGGGAGGTTCAGGAGGGCAGGGTGTGGCAGGGATCCGTTTCAAAATTTAATTTTGGCTTGTACAAACCTTGGTAAAAGCTGCAAAAGATCGATCAACCACTTTCTGAGCTATTGTCTTAACAAACAAAGCATCTGTTGGGGTGGCGGTGTCTGGGGAATACCATGTGTAATACACCTTGTGAAGATTTATATGTAAAACAAAATATTTTTTGATTCTATCACACATATAGAAATTATCCATCCATCCATTTTCCAAACCGCTTATCCTATTGGGTCGCGGGGGGTCCGGAGCCTATCCCAGAATCAATGGGCACGAGGCAGGGAACAACCCAGGATGGGGGGCCAGCCCATCGCAGGGCACACTCACACACCATCCACTCACACACACACACCTACGGGCAATTCAGCAACTCCAATTAGCCCCAGCATGTTTTTGGACTGTGGGGGAAACCGGAGTACCCAGAGGAAACCCCACAACGACATGGGGAGAACATGCAAACTCCACACACATGTGACCCAGGCGGAGACACGAACCCGGGTCCCAGAGGTGTGAGGCGACAGTGCTAACCACTGCACCACCATGCCGCCCCTTATAGAATTATTCTAGGTTTAAATAGTAATTTAGCTGAGTAACTAGGCTGAAATTCTAGATAGTTGCAATTTTAAGAATTATTACTATTATTCACAGCTTTTAAGCATGCAGTTGGATGACGGATGGATGGATATTCAGCCACCAGAAATGCCAATTGTTGTTAAGAGGATCAAAGTCTGCAAAGTAGTATGCAGGGTTTAAGGCCAGAACACAGCATACTCTCCGACAGAAAGCATAAAGTTCACTGGGGGAATTTTCTGTGGCCACTGCCTGAACAGCATGTGTGGAGAATGTTTATGAGGGTCGAGCCATGCAGAGCTGCTGGCCCTGGCATGTAATGATGAATCACAAATCAGTTAAAAATCGGTGCAAATGCATGAAGATTTAAACCGGCTGATGTGGAAAATGAATCACTATTGTAGGAGTACTTTGAATCACTATTGTAGGAGTACTTCACAGTACTTTAACAGAAAAACTGGTGTAATATTACATTTGATTTCACAATGTGAGTTTGACGTCAGATGTCACTGCGTATCACGTCGACATCGTACGTCAGTTTTTGGTTTTGAGCGAACGCGAGATGATGAATGAATTTGAAACTGAGGACGGCACAGTGGTTAGTGCTGGCCTTCGGTCCAGGGCCCTTTCTGTGTGGAGTTCGCATGCTCTCCCCGTTTTCGCCGGGGACTCCAGGTTCCTCCCACGGTCCCAAAAGCATGCAGGATAGGTTGGACTGGTGAGTCTAAATTGGCCCTGTAGTTGTGTGAGTGTGTGCGACCCTGCGGTGTGTAGGTGACTGCCTGGGCTTGGTTCCTGTCTGCGCCCCTTGTTCCCGGGATAGGCTCCGGTCTCCCCCCGCGATCTCAGTTGGGATTAAGTGGTTTCAGAAAATGGATGGATGGACGCACCGCCCGATCTTCAATTGGCGGTGTGGCAGCATATTAGCTTTCCGGTAATCACAAACGAGGAGGAAACAGCGAGAAAAGCACAGACAAGACATAAACTGCATGCAAACATTGTAATAGACTGATAACATACACAAACCAGGTCCACTGGCACCACCGTGAGCTGAGTGAAGATTATTAAAAGGGCAAAGCACGCTAAAAAGCTGCACATGCAAACCTTAGCTTATTTATTTGATTTATTTTTTTTTTATTTACTTATTTTGATTTGGGATTTTTTTCAACAGTATTTTATTCAAATTCAGTTGCACTGTTCACAACAGTGTCAACAGTTCAGAAAGATAAATATAAGAATATTTTTGAATATATTTGTCTGCAGCTCATTCTGCAAAAAAATGAGAAAATTGTATCGTGAACTCAGAATCGTGAATCGTATCAAATGGTGAGTTGAATGTATCGTTACATCCCTAGTTCTTACAGTAGTACTATGGTATGGTGGAGCCACATGACAGGAAGGCAGTACATTGCGAAGTCTGTTAAGAACATCATTCGCACTGAACTGCCCTCCATTGACCAGCTGTACTTTAACTGCCACAGTAACAAGGTTCAGTCTATAATCCAGGACTCTGACCACCATCCACAAACACTGACTAGCAGATTCATGAACAGCTTCATTCGCCAAACAATTCAAACCTGCAGCTTTTGCATCCCCTGTAACAGTCATTTCCACGGCAGCTGCACTGTACAGCTGTTACTGCACTTTATCCACCACTGACCACGTATCATCCAGTTTTGTCCTGCTTTGTATCGCACTGTTTCTGCACCATGTTGTCTTGTACTCCCTTGTGTTGTTATGCACCATCTGTGTTGTTCTGAGCAGTGCCATGATGCAATATTACAAAAAGATCTTGAGGAAATGCAGAGTTCTGGAGGAGATCTCACAGATCATGGCATGTGTTTATACTGAAGAAACTGTACAAATTGCTAGACATAAAACACAGGACTGGCAACTGTGGTACGTTTTAACACCTTGATAAAAAACTTAAAATCCATAGTAAGTAGGGACAACCTCATAGAACCTTTACTAGTCATTGTTCAGAAGATTAACACGGATTAAAAACCATTACTATGAAAGCACGCTAATCAGTTAAGTTGATTATGTGGAGAGAGAGAAAAAAAAACTGTCTTTGAAAAAGATCAACCATAGAACGAAGCTGCAGCAATGACACCCCCTAGTGGTGATTTGAAGATAGTTCTGTCTGTAGCAGCTAAGCAGTAGATTTGGCGTCAGGTGCCATGACAAACTCAGTGCTGCTCGGTTTGAACGGCAGAAGCACAAAAATAAAGGGGGCATCTACTGCACGCCCCCCCACCCTTGAAAATGGTACAAATTATCATGCAACAGTTTTCTTAAGTAAGTCTTTTTGGGCGTCTGCAGAAACCTCCACGATGCGATTGCCCTGATTAAGAAGTGCGCAGCGGATACAATTTGGGATGCATCGTTCATCCGATTTATTAAATATA
>NW_026043274.1:0-46064 GCF_023856365.1 Brienomyrus brachyistius | reverse complement strand
AATAAGCTAATATGCTAATATAATATGCTAATATGCTAATATACTATGCTAATATGCTAATTGCTAATATGCTAATATGCTAATATGCTAATATGCTATGCTATATGCTAATACGCTAATATGCTAATATGCTAATATGCTAATATGCTAATATGCTATGCTAATATGCTAATATGCTAATACACTAACACGCTATGCTAATATGCTAATATGCTAATATGCTAATATGCTAATATGCTAATATGCTAATATGCTATGCTAATATGCTAATATGCTAATATGCTAATATGCTAATATGCTAATATGCTATGCTAATATGCTAATATGCTAATATGCTAATATGCTAATATGCTAATATGCTAATAAGCTAATATGCTAATATGTTAATATGCTATGCTAATATGCTAATATGCTTTGCTAATATGCTAATATGCTATGCTAATATGCTAATATGCTAATACGCTAACACGCTATGCTAATATGCTAATATGAAAATATGCTAATATGCTAATATGCTAATATGCTATGCTAATATGCTAATATGCTAATATGCTAATATGCTAATATGCTAATATGCTATGCTAATATGCTAATATGCTAATATGCTATGCTAATATGCTAATATGCTAATATGCTAATATGCTATGCTAATATGCTAATATGCTAATATGCTAATATGCTAATATGCTAATATGCTATGCTAATATGCTAATATGCTAATATGCTAATATGCTAATATGCTAATATGCTATGCTAATATGCTAATATGCTATGCTAATATGCTAATACGCTAAAACGCTATGCTATATACTAATATGCTAATATGCTAATATGCTAATAAGCTAATATGCTATGCTAATATGCTAATATGCTAATATGCTAATATGCTAATATGCTAATATGCTAATATGCTAATATGCTAATATGCTATGCTAATATGCTAATATGCTAATATGCTAATATGCTAATATGCTATGCTAATATGCTAATATGCTAATATGCTAATATGCTAATATGCTAATATGCTATGCTAATATGCTAATATGCTAATATGCTAATATGCTAATATGCTATGCTAATATGCTAATACGCTAACACGCTATGCTAATATGCTAATA
Organism: Brienomyrus brachyistius; assembly: GCF_023856365.1. Classification (NCBI taxonomy): domain Eukaryota; kingdom Metazoa; phylum Chordata; class Actinopteri; order Osteoglossiformes; family Mormyridae; genus Brienomyrus; species Brienomyrus brachyistius. The sequence continues at coordinate 44,946 of NW_026043274.1, read as the reverse complement.
TGCTAATATGCTAATATGCTATGCTAATATGCCATGCTAATATGCTATGTTAATATGCTAATATGCTAATATGCTAATATGCTAATATGCTATGCTAATATGCTAATATGCTAATATGCTAATATACTAATATGCTATGCTAATATGCTAATATGCTAATATGCTAATATGCTATGCTAATATGCTAATATGCTAATATGCTAACAAGCTATGCTAATATACTAATATGCTAATATGCTAATACTCTAACACGCTAATACTCTAACACGCTATGCTAATATGCTAATATGCTAATATGCTAATATGCTAATATGCTAATATGCTAATATGCTATGCTATGCTAATATGCTAATATGCTAATACGCTAATATGCTATGCTAATATGCTAATATGCTAATACGCTAGCACGCTATGCTAATATGCTAATATACTAATATGCTAATATGCTAATATGCTAATATGCTAATATGCTATGCTAATATGCTAATATGCTAATATGCTAATATGCTAATATGCTATGCTAATATACTAATATGCTAATATGCTAATATGCTAATATGCTAATATGCTAATATGCTAATACGCTAACATGCTATGCTAATATGCTAATATGCTAAGCTAATATGCTATGCTAATATGCTAATATGCTATATGCTATGCTAATATGCTAATATGCTAATATGCTAATATGCTAATATGCTAATATGCTAATATGCTAATATGCTAATATGCTAATATGCTAATACACTAACACGCTATGCTAATATGTTAATATGCTATATGCTAATATGCTAATATGCTATGCTAATATGCTAATATGCTAATATGCTAATATGCTAATATGCTAATACGCTAATATGCTAATATGCTAATATGCTAATATGCTAATATGCTAATATGCTATGCTAATATGCTATGCTAATATGCTAATATGCTAATATGCTAATATGCTATGCTAATATGCTAATATGCTAATATGCTAATACGCTAACATGCTATGCTAATATGCTAATATGCTAATATGCTAATATGCTAATATGCTATGCTGCTATGCTAATATGCTAATATGCTAATATGCTAATATGCTAATATGCTAATATGCTAATATGCTATGCTAATATGCTAATATGCTAATATGCTAATATGCTAATATGCTAATATGCTAATATGCTAATATGCTATGCTAATATGCTAATATGCTAATATACTAATATGCTAATATGCTAATATGCTAATATGCTAATATGCTATGCTGCTATGCTAATATGCTAATATGCTAATATGCTAATATGCTATGCTAATATGCTAATATGCTAATATGCTAATACACTAACACGCTATGCTAATATGCTAATATGCTAATATGCTAATATGCTATGCTAATATGCTAATATGCTAATATGCTAATACACTAACACGCTATGCTAATATGCTAATATGCTAATATGCTAATATGCTAATATGCTAATATGCTAATATGCTATGCTAATATGCTAATATGCTAATATGCTAATATGCTAATATGCTATGCTAATATGCTAATATGCTAATATGCTAATATGCTAATATGCTAATATACTATGTTAATATGCTAATATGCTAATATGCTAATATGCTAATATGCTATGCTAATATGCTAATATGCTAATATGCTATATGCTAATATGCTATATGCATGCTATATGCTAATATGCTAATATGCTAATATGCTAATATGCTATGCTAATATGCTAATACGCTAACACGCTAACACGCTATGCTAATATGCTAATATGCTATGCTAATATGCTAATATGCTAATATGCTAATATGCTATGCTAATATGCTAATATGTTAATATGCTATGCTAATATGCTAATATGCTAATATGCTATGCTAATATGCTAATATGCCAATATGCTAATATGCTATGCTAATATGTTAATATGCTAATATGCTAATATGCTAATATGCTAATATACTAATATGCTAATATGCTATGCTAATATGCTATGCTAATATGCTAATATGCTAATATGCTAATAGTAATGCTAATATGCTATGCTAATATGCTAATACACTAACATGCTATGCTAATATGCTAATATGCTAATATGCTAATATGCTAATATGCTAATATGCTATGCTAATATGCTAATATGCTAATACGCTAACACGCTATGCTAATATGCTAATATGCTAATATGCTAATATGCTAATATGCTAATATGCTAATATGCTATGTTAATATGCTAATATGCTAATATGCTATGCTAATATGCTAATATGCTAATATGCTAATATGCTAATATGCTAATATGCTATGCTAATATGCTAATATGCTAATATGCTAATATGCTAATATGCTAATATGCTAATATGCTAATATGCTAATATACTAATATGCTAATATGCTAATATGCTAATATGCCAATATGCTAATATGCTATGCTAATATGTTAATAATATGCTAATATGCTAATATGCTAATATGCTAATATGCTAATATGCTATGCTAATATGCTAATATGCTAATATGCTAATATGCTAATATGCTAATATGCTATGCTAATATGCTAATATGCTAATAACATGCTATGCTAATATGCTAATATGCTATATATGCTAATGTGCTAATATGCTAATATGCTAATATGCTAATATGCTATGCTAATATGCTAATATGCTATGCTAATATGCTAATATGCTAATATGCTAATATGCTAATATGCTAATATGTTAATATGCTAATATGCTAATATGCTAATATGCTAATACGCTAATATGCTAATATGCTAATATGCTAATATGCTATGCTATATGCTAATATGCTAATATGCTAATATGCTAATATGCTAATATGCTATGCTAATATGCTAATATGCTAATATGCTATATTATGCTAATATGCTAATATGCTAATATGCTATGCTAATATGCTAATATGCTAATATGCTAATATGCTAATACTATGCTAATATCTATGCTAATATGCTAATATGCTAATATGCTAATATGCTATGCTAATATGCTAATATGCTAATATGCTAATATGCTAATATGCTAATATGCTATGCTAATTGCTAATATGCTAATAATCTAATATGCTATGCTATTGCTAATATGCTAATATGCTAATGCTAATATGCTAATATGCTAATATGCTAACTATGCTAATATGCTAATATGCTAATATGATATGCTATATGCTAATATGCTATGCTAATATGCTAATATGCTAATATGCTAATATGCTAATATGCTAATATGCTAATATGCTAATAAGCTAATATGCTAATATGCTAATATGCTATGCTAATATGCTAATGCTATGCTAATATGCTAATATGCTATGCTAATATGCTAATATGCTAATAACGCTATGCTAATATGCTAATATGATAATATGCTAATATGCTAATATGCTAATATGCTATGCTAATATGCTAATATGCTAATATGCTAATATGCTAATATGCTAATATGCTAATATTGCTAATATGCTATGCTAAGATGCTAATATGCTAATATGCTATGCTAATATGCTAATATGCTAATATGCTAATATGCTATGCTAATATGCTAATATGCTAATATGCTAATATGCTAATATGCTATGCTAATATGCTAATATGCTAATAAGCTAATATGCTAATATGCTATGCTAATATGCTAAATGCTATGCTAATATGCTAATACGCTAAAACGCTATGCTAATATACTAATATGCTAATATGCTAATATGCTAATAAGCTAATATGCTATGCTATATGCTAATATGCTAATATGCTAATATGCTAATATGCTAATATGCTATGCTAATATGCTAATATGCTAATATGCTAATATGCTAATATGCTAACATGCTAATATGCTATGATATGCTAATATGCTAATATGCTAATACACTAACCGCTATGCTAATATGCTAATATGCTAATATGCTAATATGCTATGCTAATATGCTAATATGCTAATATGGTAATATGCTAATATGCTAATATGCTAATATGCTATGCTAATATGCTAATATGCTAATATGCTAATATGCTAATATACTATGCTATATACTATGCTAATATGCTAATATGCTAATATGCTAATATGCTAATATGCTATGCTAATATGCTAATACGCTAATATATATGCTAATATGCTAATATGGCTAATATGCTAATATGCTATGCTAATATGCTAATATGCTAATACACTACACGCTATGCTAATATGCTAATATGCTAATATGCTAATTGCTAATATGCTAATATGCTAATATGCTAATATGCTAATATGCTAATATGCTAATATAGCTAATATGCTAATATGCTATGCTAATGCTAATATGCTAATATGCTAATATGCTAATATGCTAATATGCTAATATGCTAATAAGCTAATATGCTAATATGTTAATATGCTATGCTAATATGCTAATATGCTTGCTAATATGCTAATATGCTATGCTAATATGCTAATATGCTAATACGCTAACACGCTATGCTAATATGCTAATATGAAAATATGCTAATATGCTAATATGCTAATATGCTATGCTAATATGCTAATATGCTAATATGCTAATATGCTAATATGCTAATATGCTATGCTAATATGCTAATATGCTAATATGCTATGCTAATATGCTAATATGCTAATATGCTAATATGCTATGCTAATATGCTAATATGCTAATATGCTAATATGCTATGCTAATATGCTAATATGCTAATGCTAATATGCTAATATGCTATTGCTAATATGCTAATATGCTAATATGCTATGCTAATATGCTAATATGCTATGCTAATATGCTAATACGCTAACGCTATGCTAATATACTAATATGCTAATATGCTAATATGCTAATAAGCTAATATGCTATGCTAATATGCTAATATGCTATGCTAATTTGCTAATATGCTAATATGCTAATATGCTAATATGCTAATAGCTATGCTAATATGCTAATATGCTAATATGCTAATATGCTAATATGCTATGCTATATGCTAATATGCTAATATGCTAATATGCCTAATATATGCTAATATGCTAATATGCTAATATGCTAATATGCTAATATGCTAATATGCTATGCTAATATGCTAATACGCTAACACGCTATGCTAATATGCTAAATGCTAATATGCTAATATGCTATGCTAATATGCCATGCTAATATGCTATGTTAATATGCTAATATGCTAATATGCTAATATGCTAATATGCTATGCTAATATGCTAATATGCTAATATGCTAATATACTAATATGCTATGCTAATATGCTAATGCTAATATGCTAATATGCACTATGCTAATATGCTAATATGCTAATATGCTAACAAGCTATGCTAATATACTAATATGCTAATATGCTAATCTAACACGCTAATACTCTACACGGCTATGCTAATATGCTAATATGCTAATATGCTAATATGCTAATATGCTAATATGCTAATATGCTATGCTATGCTAATATGCTAATATGCTAATACGCTAATATGCTATGCTAATATGCTAATATGCTAATACGCTAGCACGCTATGCTAATATGCTAATATATCTAATATGCTAATATGCTAATATGCTAATATGCTATGCTATATGCTAATATGCTATATGCTAATATGCTATATGCTAATATGCTATGCAATATACTAATATGCTAATATGCTAATATGCTAATATGCTAATATGCTAATACGCTAACATGCTATGCTAATATGCTAATATGCTAAGCTAATATGCTAATATGCTAATATGCATATGCTATAGCTAATATGCTAATATGCTAATATGCTAATATGAATATGCTAATATGCTAATATGCTAATATGCTAATATGCTATGCTAAGTTAATGCTAATATGCTAATATGCTAATATGCTATGCTATATTGCTAGCTATGCTATATGCTAATATGCTAATATGCTAATATGCTAATATGCTAATATGCTAATATGCTAATATGCTATGCTAATATGCTATGCTAATATGCTAATATGCTAATATGCTAATATGCTATGCTAATATGCTAATATGCTAATATGCTAATACGCTAACATGCTATGCTAATATGCTAATATGCTAATATGCTAATATGCTAATATGCTATGATGCTATGCTAATATGCTAATATGCTAATATGCTAATATGCTAATATGCTAATATGCTAATATGCTATGCTAATATGCTATATGCTAATATGCTAATATGCTAATATGCTAATATGCTAATATGCTAATATGCTATGCTAATATGCTAATATGCTAATATACTAATATGCTAATATGCTAATATGCTAATATGCTAATATGCTATGCTGCTATGCTAATATGCTAATATGCTAATATGCTAATATGCTATGCTAATATGCTAATATGCTAATATGCTAATACACTAACACGCTATGCTAATATGCTAATATGCTAATATGCTAATATGCTAATATGCTAATATGCTAATATGCTATGCTAATATGCTAATATGCTATATGCTAATTGCTAATATGCTATGCTAATATGCTAATATGCTAATATGCTAATATGCTAATACTACTATGCTAATATGCTAATATGCTAATATGCTAATATGCTAATATGCTAATATTATGCTATGCTAATATGCTAATATGCTAATATGCTAATATGCTAATATGCTATGCTATGCTAATATGCTAATATGCTAATATGCTAATATGCTAATATGCTATGCTATATGCTAATACGCTAACACGCTAACACGCTATGCTAATATGCTAATATGCTATGCTAATATGCTAATATGCTAATATGCTAATATGCTATGCTAAATATGCTAATATGTTAATATGCTATGCTAATATGCTAATATGCTAATATGCTATGCTAATATGCTAATATGCCAATATGCTAATATGCTATGCTAATATGTTAATATGCTAATATGCTAATATGCTAATATGCTAATATACTAATATGCTAATATGCTATGCTAATATGCTATGCTAATATGCTAATATGCTAATATGCTAATATGCTAATATGCTAATATGCTATGCTAATATGCTAATACACTAACATGCTATGCTAATATGCTAATATGCTAATATGCTAATATGCCTAATATGCTAATATGCTATGCTAATATGCTAATAATGCTAATACGCTAACACGCTATGCTAATATGCTAATATGCTAATATGCTAATATGCTAATATGCTAATATGCTAATATGCTATGTTAATATGCTAATATGCTAATATGCTATGCTAATATGCTAATATGCTAATATGCTAATATGCTAATATGCTAATATGCTATGCTAATATGCTAATATGCTAATATGCTAATATGCTAATATGCTAATATGCTAATATGCTAATATGCTAATATACTAATATGCTAATATGCTAATATGCTAATATGCCAATATGCTAATATGCTATGCTAATATGTTAATATGCTAATATGCTAATATGCTAATATGCTAATATGCTAATATGCTAATATGCTATGCTAATATGCTAATTGCTAAAATGCTATATGCTAATATGCTAATATGCTATGCTAATATGCTAATATGCTAATACACTAACATGCTATGCTAATATGCTAATATGCTAATATGCTAATGTGCTATATGCTAATATGCTAATATGCTAATATGCTATGCTAATCTGCTAATATGCTATGCTAATATGCTAATATGCTAATATGCTAATATGCTAATATGCTATGCTAATATGTTAATATGCTAATATGCTAATATGCTAATATGCTAAACGCTAATATGCTAATATGCTAATATGCTAATATGCTATGCTAATATGCTAATATGCTAATATGCTAATATGCTAATATGCTAATATGCTATGCTAATATGCTAATATGCTAATATGCTAATATGATAATATGCTAATATGCTAATATGCTAATATGCTATGCTAATATGCTAATATGCTAATATGCTAATATGCTAATATACTATGCTAATATACTATGCTAATATGCTAATATGCTAATATGCTAATATGCTAATATGCTATGCTAATATGCTAATCGCTAATATGCTAATATGCTAATATGCTAATATGCTAATATGCTAATATGCTAATATGCTAATACTACAAGCTATGCTAATATGCTAATATGCTAATATGCTATGCTAATATGCTAATATGCTAATATGCTAATATGCTAATATGCTATGATATGCTAATATGCTATATGCTAATATGGTAATATGCTAATATGCTAATATGCTATGCTAATATGCTAATATGCTAATATGCTAATATGCTAATATGCTAATATGCTAATATGCTAATATGCTAATAAGCTAATATGCTAATATGTTAATATGCTATGCTAATATGCTAATATGCTTTGCTAATATGCTAATATGCTATGCTAATATGCTAATATGCTAATACGCTAACACAGCTATGCTAATATGCTAATATGAAATTATGCTAATATGCTAATATGCTAATATGCTAGCTAATATGCTAATTGCTAATATGCTAATATGCTACTATGCTAATATGCTAATATGCTAATATGCTATGCTAATATGCTAATATGCTATATGCTATGCTAATATGCTAATATGCTAATATGCTAATATGCTATGCTAATATGCTAATATGCTAATATGCTAATATGCTAATATGCTATGCTAATATGCTAATATGCTAATATGCTAATATGCTAATATGCTATGCTAATATGCTAATATGCTATGCTAATATGCTAATACGCTAATACGCTATGCTAATATACTAATATGCTAATATGCTAATATGCTAATAGCTAATATGCATATGCTAATATGCTAATATGCTAATATGCTAATATGCTAATATGCTAATATGCTATGCTAATATGCTAATATGCTAATATGCTAATATGCTAATATGCTATGCTAATATGCTAATATGCTAATATGCTAATATGCTAATATGCTAATATGCTATGCTAATATGCTAATATGCTAATATGCTAATATGCTAATATGCTATGCTAATATGCTAATACGCTAACAACGCTATGCTAATATGCTAATATGCTAATATGCTAATATGCTATGCTAATATGCCATGCTATATGCTAATGATAATATGCAAATATGCTAATATGCTAATATGCTATGCTAATATGCTAATATGCTAATATGCTAATATGCTATGCTAATATGCTAATATGCTAATATGCTAAATATGCTATGCTAATATGCTAATATGCTAATATGCTAAGATATGCTAATATACTAATATGCTAATATGCTAATACTCTAACACGCTATGCTAATATGCTAATATGCTAATATGCTAATATGCTAATATGCTAATATGCTAATATGCTATGCTATGCTAATATGCTAATATGCTACTACGCTAATATGCTATGCTAATATGCTAATATGCTAATACGCTAGCACGCTATGCTAATATGCTAATATACTAATATGCTAATATGCTAATATGCTAATATGCTAATATGCTATGCTAATATGCTAATATGCTAATGCTAATAGCTAATATGCTATGCTAATATACTAATATGCTAATTATGCTAATATGCTATATGCTAATATGCTAATATGCTAATACGCTAACATGCTATGCTAATATGCTAATATGCTAAGCTAATATGCTATGCTAATATGCTATATGCTAATATGCTATGCTAATATGCTAATATGCTAATATGCTAATATGCTAATATGCTAATATTGCTAATATGCTAATATGCTAATATGCTAATACACTAACACGCTATGCTAATATGTTAATATGCTAATATGCTAATATGCTAATATGCTATGCTAATATGCTAATATGCTAATATGCTAATATGCTAATATGCTAATACGCTAATATGCTAATATGCTAATATAGCTAATATGCTAATATGCTATTATGATATGCTAATATGCTATGCTAATATGCTAATATGCTAATATGCTAATATGCTATGCTAATATGCTAATATGCTAATATGCTAATACGCTAATTGCTATGCTAATATGCTAATATGCTAATATGCTAATATGCTAATATGCTATGCTGCTATGCTAATATGCTAATATGCTAATATGCTAATATGCTAATATGCTATTATGCTAATATGCTATGCTAATATGCTAATATGCTAATATGCTAATATGCTAATATGCTATGCTAATATGCTAATATGCTAATACTAATATGCTAATATGCTATATGCTAATATGCTAATATGCTATGCTGCTATGCTAATATGCTAATATGCTAATATGCTAATATGCTATGCTAATATGCTAATATGCTAATATGCTAATACTCTAACACGCTATGCTAATATGCTAATATGCTAATATGCTAATATGCTAATATGCTAATATGCTAATATGCTATGCTAATATGCTAATATGCTAATATGCTAATATGCTATATGCTATGCTAATATGCTAATATGCTAATATGCTAATATGCTAATATGCTAATATACTATGCTAATATGCTAATATGCTAATATGCTAATATGCTATAGCTATGCTAATATGCTAATATGCTATGCTAATATGCTAACTATGCTAATATGTATGCTAATATGCTAATATGCTAATATGCTAATTGCTAATATTGCTATGCTAATATGCTAATAGGAACGCTAACGCTATGCTAATATGCTAACTATAGCTATGCTAATATGCTAATATGCTAATATGCTAATATGCTATGCTAATATGCTAATATGTTATATGCTATGCTAATATGCTAATATGCTATGCTAATATGCTAATATGCTATATGCTATATGCTATGCTAATATGCTAATATGCTAATATGCTAATATGCTAATATGCTAATATGCTAATATGCTAATATGCTAATGCTATGCTAATATGCTTATATGCTAATATGCTAATATGCTAATATGCTAATATGCTATGCGAATATGCTAATACACTAACATGCTATGCTAATATGCTAATATGCTAATATGCTAATATGCTAATATGCTAATATGCTATGCTAATATGCTAATATGCTATACGCTAACACGCTATGCTAATATGCTAATATGCTAATATGCTAATATGCTAATATGCTAATATGCTAATATGCTAATATGCTAATATGCTATGTTAATATGCTAATATGCTAATATGCTATGCTAATATGCTAATATGCTAATATGCTAATATGCTAATATGCTAATATGCTATGCTAATATGCTAATATGCTAATATGCTAATATGCTAATATGCTAATATCTAATATGCTAATGATGCTAATATGCTAATATGCCTAATATGCTATGCTAATATGCTAATATGCTAATATGCTAATATGCTAATATGCTAATATGCTATGCTAATATGCTAATATGCTAATATGCTAATATGCTAATATGCTAATATGCAATATGCTATGCTAATATGCTAATATGCTAATACACTAACATGCTAATGCTAATATGCTAATATGCTAATATGCTAATGTGCTAATATGCTAATATGCTAATATGCTAATATGCTAATATGCTATGCTAATATGCTAATATGCTATGCTAATATGCTAATATGCTAATATGCTAAATATGCTAATATGCTATGCTAATATGTTATATGATATATGCTAATATGCTAATATGCTAATACGCTAATTATGCTAATATGCTATATGCTAATATGCTAATATGCTATGCTAATATGCTAATATGCTAATATGCTAATATGCTAATATGCTAATATGCTATGCTAATATGCTATATGCTAATATGCTAATATGTTAATATGCTAATATGCTAATATGCTAATATGCTATGCTAATATGCTAATATGCTAATATGCTAATATGCTAAAACGCTATGCTAATATGCTAATATGCTAATATGCTAATATGCTAATATGCTAATATGCTATGCTAATATGCTAATATGCTAATATGCTAATATGCTAATATGCTAATATGCTATGCTAATATGCTAATATGCTAATATGCTAATATGTTAATATGCTAATATGCTAATATGCTAATATGCTATGCTAATATGCTAATATGCTAATATGCTAATATGCTAATATGCTAATATGCTAATATGCTATGCTAATATGCTAATATGCTAATACACTAACACGCTATGCTAATATGCTAATATGCTAATATGCTAATATGCTAATATGCTATGCTAATATGCTAATATGCTAATATGCTAATATGCTAATATGCTAATATGCTATGCTAATATGCTAATATGCTAATATGCTATGCTAATATGCTAATATGCTAATATGCTAATATGCTAATATGCTAATATGCTAATATGCTATGCTAATATGCTAAAATGCTGATATGCTAATATGCTATGCTAATATGCTAATATGCTAATATGCTATGCTAATATGCTAATATGCTAATATACTAATATGCTAATATGCTAATATGCTATGCTAATATGCTAATATGCTAATACACTAACACGCTATGCTAATATGCTAATATGCTAATATGCTAATATGCTAATATGCTAATATGCTATGCTAATATGCTAATATGCTAATATGCTAATATGCTATATGCTAATATGCTAATATGCTAATATGCTATGCTAATATGCTAAAATGCTGATATGCTAATATGCTATGCTAATATGCTAATATGCTAATATGCTATGCTAATATGCTAATATGCTAATATGCTATGCTAATATGCTAATATGCTAATATGCTAATATGCTAATATGCTAATATGCTAATATGCTAATATGCTATGCTAATATGCTAAAATGCTGATATGCAAATATGCTATGCTAATATGCTAATATGCTAATATGCTAATATGCTATGCTAATATGCTAATATGCTAATATACTAATATGCTAATATGCTAATATGCTATGCTAATATGCTAATATGCTAATACACTAACACGCTATGCTAATATGCTAATATGCTAATATGCTAATATGCTAATATGCTAATATGCTATGCTAATATGCTAATATGCTAATATGCTAATATGCTAATATGCTAATATGCTAATATGCTATGCTAATATGCTAATATGCTAATATGCTAATATGCTAATATGCTAATATGCTAACACGCTATGCTAATATGCTAATATGCTATTATGCTAATATGCTAATATGCTAATATGCTATGCTAATATGCTAATATGCTATGCTAATATGCTAATACGCTAAAACGCTATGCTAATATGCTAATATGCTAATATGCTAATATGCTAATAAGCTAATATGCTATGCTATATGCTAATATGCTAATATGCTAATATGCTAATATGCTAATAGCTAATTGCTAATATGCTATGCTAATATGCTAATATGCTAATATGCTAATATGCTAATATGCTATGCTAATATGCTAATATGCTAATATGCTAATTATGCTAATATGCTAATATGCTATGCTAATATGCTAATATGCTAATATGCTAATATGCTAATATGCTAATGCTAATAATGCTAATACGCTAACACGCTATGCTAATATGCTAATATGCTAATATGCTAATATGCTATGCTAATATGCCATGCTAATATGCTATGTTAATATGCTAATATGCTAATATGCTAATATGCTATGCTAATATGCTAATATGCTAATATGCTATGCTAATAAGCTAATATGCTATATGCTAATATGCTAATATGCTAATATGCTAATATGCTATGCTAATATGCTAATATGCTAATATGCTATGCTAATTTGCTAATATGCGAATATGCTAGTATGTTAATATGCTATGCTAATATGCTAATATTGCTAATATGCTAATATGCTAATAGCTAATTGCTAATATGCTATGCTAATATGCTAATATGCTAATATGCTAATATGCTATGCTAATATGCTATGCTAATATGCTAATATGCTAATATGCTAATATGCTAATATGCTAATATGCTAATATGCTATGCTAATATGCTAATATGCTAATATACTAACATGCTATACTAATATGCTAATATGCTAATTGCTAATATGCTAATATGCTAATATGCTAATATGCTAATATGCTAATATGCTATATGCTAATATGCTATGCTAATATGCTAATATGCTAATATGCTAATATGCTAATATGCTAATATGCTAATATGCTAATATGCTAATGCTAATATGCTAATATGCTAATATGCTAATATGCTATGCTAATATGCTAATATGCTAATATGCTAATATGCTAATATGCTAATATGCTATGCTAATATGCTAATATGCTATGCTAATATGCTAATATGCTATGCTAATATGCTAATATGCTAATATGCTAATATGCTAATATGCTATGCTAATATGCTAATATGCTAATATGCTAATATGCTAATATGCTAACATGCTAATATGCTATGCTAATATGCTAATATGCTAATATGCTAATACACTAACACGCTATGCTAATATGCTAATATGCTAATATGCTAATATGCTAATATGCTATGCTAATATGCTAATATGCTAATATGGTAATATGCTAATATGCTAATATGCTAATATGCTATGCTAATATGCTATGCTAATATGCTAATATGCTAATATACTATGCTAATATACTATGCTAATATGCTAATATGCTAATATGCTAATATGCTATGCTAATATGCTAATACGCTAATATGCTAATATGCTAATATGCTAATATGCTAATATGCTATGCTAATATGCTAATATGCTAATATGCTAATACACTAACACGCTATAGCTAATATGCTAATATGCTAATATGCTAATATGCTAATATGCTATGCTAATATGCTAATATGCTAATATGCTAATATGGTAATATGCTAATATGCTAATAGCTATGCTAATATGCTAATATGCTAATATGCTAATATGCTAATATGCTAATATGCTAATATGCTAATAAGCTAATATGCTAATATGTAATATGCTATGCTAATATGCTAATATGCTTTGCTAATATGCTAATATGCTATGCTAATATGCTAATATGCTAATACGCTAACACGCTATGCTAATATGCTAATATGAAAATATGCTAATATGCTAATATGCTAATATGCTATGCTAATATGCTAATATGCTAATATGCTAATATGCTAATATGCTAATATGCTATGCTAATATGCTAATATGCTAATATGCTATGCTAATATGCTAATATGCTAATATGCTAATATGCTATGCTAATATGCTAATATGCTAATATGCTAATATGCTAATACGCTAATACGCTAATATGCTAATATGCTAATATGCTATTACGCTAATATGCTAATATGCTAATATACTAATATGCTATGCTAATATGCTAATATGCTAATATGCTAATATGCTAAAATGCTAATATACTATGCTAATACGCTATGTTAATATGCTAATATGCTAATAGCTAATATGCTATGCTAATATGCTAATATGCTAATATGCTAATATGCTAATATGCTATGCTAATATGCTAATATGCTAATATGCTAATATGCTAATATACTAATATACTAATATGCAAATATGCTAATATGCTAATATGCTAATGCTAATATGCTAATATGCTAATATGCTATGCTAATATGCTAATATGCTAATATGCTAATATTCTAATATACTATGCTAATATGCTAATATGCTAATATGCTAATATGCTAATATGCTAATATGCTATGCTAATATGCTATGCTAATATGCTAATATGCTAATATGCTAATATACTAATATGCTAATATGCTAATATGCTAAATATGCTAATTTGCTAATATGCTATGCTAATATGCTAATATGCTAATATACTAATATGCTAATAAGCTAATATGTTAATATGCTAATATGCTAATATACTAATATGCTAATACGCTAACATGCTATGCCAATATGCTAATATGCTAATATGCTAATATGCTAATATGCTAATATGCTATGCTAATATGCTATGCTAATATGCTAATATGCTAATATGCTAATATGCTATGCTAATATGCTAATAGTATGCTAATATGCTAATATGCTATTGCTAATATGCTAATATTGCTAATATGCTAATATGCTAATATGCTAATATGCTATGCTAATATGCTAATATGCTAATATGCTAATATGCTATGCTAATATGCTAATATGCTAATATGCTAATATGCTAATATGCTATGCTAATATACTAATATGCTAATACACTAACCCGCTATGCTAATATGCTAATATGCTAATATGCTAATATGCTAATATGCTAAAATGCTATGCTAATATGCTAATATGCTAATATGCTAATATGCTAATATGCTAATGTGCTAATATGCTAATATGCTATGCTAATATGCTAATATGCTAATATGCTAATATTCTATGCTAATATGCTAATATGCTAATACGCTAATACGCTATGCTAATATGCTAATACGCTAATACGCTAACATGCTATGCTAATATGCTATGCTAATATACTAATATGCTAATATGCTAATATGCTAATATGCTATGCTAATATGCTAATATGCTAATATGCTAATATGCTATGCTAATATGCTAATATGCTAATATGCTAATATGCTAATATGCTAATATGCTATGCTAATATGCTAATATGCTAATATGCTAATATGCTAATATGCTAATATGCTAATATGCTATGCTAATATGCTAATATGCTAATACACTAACACGCTATGCTAATATGCTAATATGCTAATATGCTAATATGCTATGCTAATATGCTAATATGCTAATATGCTAATATGCTAATACGCTAACATGCTATGCTAATATGCTAATATGCTAATATGCTAATATGCTAATATGCTAATATGCTAATATGCTATGCTAATATGCTAATATGCTAATACGCTAACACGCTATGCTAATATGCTAATATGCTAATATGCTAATATTCTAATATGCTAATATGCTAATAAGCTAATATGCTAATATGCTAATATGCTAATATGCTAATATTCTAATATGCTAATATGCTAATAAGCTAATATGCTAATATGCTAATATGCTAATATGCTAATATGCTATGCGAATATGCTAATATGCTAATATGCTAATATGCTAATATGCTAATATGCTATATGCTAATACGCTAACATGCTATGCTAATATGCTCATATGCTAATATGCTAATATGCTAATATGCTAATATGCTATGCTAATATGCTAATATGCTAATATGCTAATATGCTAATATGCTAATATGCTAATATGCTAATATACTATGCTAATATGCTAATATGCTAATACACTAACACGCTATGCTAATATGCTAATATGCTAATATGCTAATATGCTAATATGCTAATATGCTAATATGCTATGCTAATATGCTAATATGCTAATATGCTAATATGCTAATATGCTAATATGCTATGCTAATATGCTAATATGCTAATATGCTAATATGCTAATATGCTAATACGCTAATATGCTAATATGCTAATATGCTAATATGCTATGCTAATATGCTAATATGCTAATATGCTAATATGCTAATATGCTATGCTAATACGCTAATATGCTAATATGCTAATATGCTAATATGCTAATATGCTATGCTAATATGCTAATATGCTAATTACATATGCTATGCTAATATGCTAATATGCTAATTGCTAATATGCTAATATGCTAATATTCTAATATACTAATATGCTAATATGCTAATATGCTAATATGCTATGCTAATATGCTAATATGCTATATGCTAATATGCTAATATGCTATGCTAATATGCTAATATGCTAATATGCTAATATGCTAAAATGCTAATATGCTAATATGCTAATATACTAATATGCTAATATGCTATGCTAATATGCTAATATGCTAATATGCTAATATGCTATGCTAATATGCTATGCTAATATGCTATGCTAATATGCTAATATGCTAATATACTATATGCTAATATGCTAATATGCTAATATGCTAATTTGCTAATATGCTATGCTAATATGCTAATATGCTAATATGCTAATATACTATATGCTAATATGCTAATATGCTAATATGCTAATATGCTAATATGCTAATATACTAATATGCTAATACGCTAACATGCTATGCTAATATGCTAATATGCTAATATGCTAATATGCTAATATGCTATGCTAATATGCTAATATGCTAATATGCTAATATGCTATGCTAATATGCTAATATGCTAATATGCTATGCTAATATGCAATAGCTAATATGCTAATATGCTATGCTAATATGCTAATATGCTATGCTAATATGCTAATATGCTAATATGCTAATATGCTAATATGCTAATATGCTAATATGCTATGCTAATATGCTAATATGCTAATATGCTAATATGCTAATATGCTAATATGCTAATATGCTAATATGCTATGCTAATATGCTAATATGCTAATACACTAACACGCTATGCTAATATGCTAATATGCTAATATGCTAATATGCTATGCTAATATGCTAATATGCTAATATGCTAATATGCTAATATGCTATGCTAATATGCTAATATGCTATATGCTAATATGCTAATATGCTAATATGCTAATATGCTAATATTCTATGCTAATATGCTAATATGCTAATACGCTAATACGCTATGCTAATATGCTAATACGCTAATACGCTAACATGCTATGCTAATATGCTAATATGCTAATATGCTAATATGCTAATATGCTATGCTAATATGCTAATATGCTAATATGCTAATATGCTAATATGCTATGCTAATATGCTAATATGCTATGCTAATATGCTAATATGCTATATGCTAATATTGCTAATATGCTAATATGCTAATATGCTAATATGCTAATATGCTAATATGCTAATATGCTAATATGCTAATATGCTAATATGCTATGATATGTTAATATGCTAATATGCTAATATGCTATATGCTAATATGCTAATACACTAACACGCTATGCTAATATGCTAATATGCTAATATGCTAATATGCTAATATGCTATGCTAATATGCTAATATGTTAATATGCTAATATGCTAATATGCTAATAAGCTAATATGCTAATATGCTAATATGCTAATATGCTAATATGCTAATATGCTATACTAATATGCTAATATGCTATGCTAATATGCTAATATGCTAATATGCTAATATGCTAATACGCTAATATGCTAATATGCTAATATGCTAATATGCTATGCTAATATGCTAATATGCTATATGCTAATATGCTATGCTAATATGCTAATATGCTAATATGCTAATATGCTAATATGCTAATATGCTAATATGCTAATATGCTAATACGCTAACATGCTATGCTAATATGCTAATATGCTAATATGCTAATATGCTGCTATGCTAATATGCTAATATGCTAATATGCTAATATGCTAATATGCTATGCTGCTATGCTAATATGCTAATATGCTAATATGCTAATATGCTAATATGCTAATATGCTATGCTAATATGCTAATATGCTAATATACTAATATGCTAATATGCTAATATGCTATGCTAATATGCTAATATGCTAATATGCTAATATGCTATGCTGCTATGCTAATATGCTAATATGCTAATATGCTAATATGCTAATATGTTAATATGCTAATATGCTAATATGCTATGCTAATATGCTAATATGCTAATATGCTATGCTAATATGCTATGCTAATATGCTAATATGCTAATATGCTAATATGCTAATATGCTATGCTAATATGCTAATATGCTAATATGCTAATATGTTAATATGCTAATATGCTAATATGCTAATACGCTAACAACGCTATGCTAATATGCTAAGCTAATATGCTAATATGCTAATATGCTAATATGCTAATATGCTAATATGCTATACTAATATGCTAATATGCTAATATGCTAATATGCTATGCTAATATGCTAATATGCTAATATGCTAATATGCTAATACACTAACACGCTATGCTAATATGTTAATATGCTAATATGCTAATATGCTAATATGCTATGCTAATATGCTAATATGCTAATATGCTAATATGCTAATATGCTATGTTAATACGCTAATATGCTAAAATGCTAATATGCTAATATGCTAATATGCTATGCTAATATGCTAATATGCTAATATGCTAATATGCTAATATTCTATGCTAATATGCTAATATGCTATGCTAATATGCTAATATGCTAATATGCTAATATGCTAATATGCTAATATGCTATGCTAATATGCTAATATGCTAATATGCTAATGCTAATATGCTAATATGCTAATATGCTATGCTAATATGCTAATATGCTAATATGCTAATATGCTAATGTGCTAATATGCTATGCTAATATGCTAATATGCTAATACACTAACACGCTATGCTAATATGCTAATATGCTAATATGCTAATTATGCTAATATGCTATATGCTAATATGCTATGCTAATATGCTAATATGCTAATATGCTAATATGCTAATATGCTAATATGCTAATATGCTAATACGTTAATATGCTAACACGCTATGCTAATATGCTAATATGCTAATATGCTAATATGCTAATATGCTAATATGCTAATATGCTATGCTAATATGCTAATATGCCATGCTAATATGCTAATATGCTAATATGCTAATATGCTAATATTCTATGCTAATATGCTAATATGCTATGCTAATATGCTATACGCTAATACGCTAATATGCTAATATGCTAATATGCTAATACGCTAATATGCTAATATGCTAATATACTAATATGCTATGCTAATATGCTAATATGCTAATATGCTAATATGCTAATATACTATGCTAATACGCTAATATGTTAATATGCTAATATGCTAATATGCTAATATGCTATGCTAATATGCTAATATGCTAATATGCTAATATGCTAATGCTAATATGCTATGCTAATATGCTAATATGCTAATATGCTAATATGCTAATATACTAATATACTAATATGCAAATATGCTAATATGCTAATATGCTATGCTAATATGCTAATATGCTAATATGCTAATATGCTAATATGCTATGCTAATATGCTAATATGCTAATATGCTAATATGCTAATATGCTAATATGCTAATATGCTAATATGCTATGCTAATATGCTAATATGCTAATATTCTAATATACTATGCTAATATGCTAATATGCTAATATGCTAATATGCTAATATGCTAATATGCTAATATGCTAATATGCTAATATGCTAATATACTAATATGCTATGCTAATATGCTAATATGCTAATATGCTAATATGCTATGCTAATATGCTAATATGCTAATATGCTAACAAGCTATGCTAATATACTAATATGCTAATATGCTAATACTCTAACACGCTATGCTAATATGCTAATATGCTAATATGCTAATATGCTAATATGCTAATATGCTAATATGCTATGCTATGCTAATATGCTAATATGCTAATACGCTAATATGCTATGCTAATATGCTAATATGCTAATACGCTAGCACGCTATGCTAATATGCTAATATACTAATATGCTAATATGCTAATATGCTAATATGCTAATATGCTATGCTAATATGCTAATATGCTAATTTGCTAATATGCTAATATGCTATGCTAATATACTAATATGCTAATATGCTAATATGCTAATATGCTAATACGCTAACATGCTATGCTAATATGCTAATATGCTAAGCTAATATGCTATGCTAATATGCTAATATGCTAATATGCTATGCTAATATGCTAATATGCTAATATGCTAATATGCTAATATGCTATGCTAATATGCTAATATGCTAATATGCTAATATGCTAATATGCTAATATGCTAATACACTAACACGCTATGCTAATATGTTAATATGCTAATATGCTAATATGCTAATATGCTATGCTAATATGCTAATATGCTAATATGCTAATATGCTAATATGCTAATACGCTAATATGCTAATATGCTAATATGCTAATATGCTAATATGCTAATATGATATGCTAATATGCTATGCTAATATGCTAATATGCTAATATGCTAATATGCTAATATGCTATGCTAATATGCTAATATGCTAATATGCTAATATGCTAATACGCTAACATGCTATGCTAATATGCTAATATGCTAATATGCTAATATGCTAATATGCTAATATGCTATGCTGCTATGCTAATATGCTAATATGCTAATATGCTAATATGCTAATATGCTAATATGCTATGCTAATATGCTAATATGCTAATATGCTAATATGCTAATATGCTAATATGCTAATATGCTATGCTAATATGCTAATATGCTAATATACTAATATGCTAATATGCTAATATGCTAATATGCTAATATGCTAATATGCTATGCTGCTATGCTAATATGCTAATATGTTAATGTGCTAATATGCTATGCTAATATGCTAATATGCTAATATGCTAATACACTAACACGCTATGCTAATATGCTAATATGCTAATATGCTAATATGTTATGCTAATATGCTAATATGCTATGCTAATATGCTAATATGCTAATATGCTAATATGCTAATATGCTAATATGCTAATACGTTAATATGCTAACACGCTATGCTAATATGCTAATATGCTAATATGCTAATATGCTAATATGCTAATATGCTAATATGCTAATATGCTAATATGCTATGGTAATATGCTAATATGCCATGCTAATATGCTAATATGCTATGCTAATATGCTAATATGCTAATACGCTAACACGCTATGCTAATATGCTAATATGCTAATATGCTAATATGCTAATATGCTAATATGCTATGCTAATATGCTAATATGCTAATATGCTAATATGCTAATATGCTAATATGCTATGCTAATATGCTAATATGCTAATATGCTAATATGCTAATGCTAATATGCTAATATGCTAATATGCTAATATGCTAATATGCTAATATGCTATATACTTGCTAATATGCTAATATGCTATGCTAATATGCTATATGCTTAATATGCTAATATGCTAATATGCTAATATGCTATGCTAATATGCTAATACGCTAACACGCTAACACGCTATGCTAATATGCTAATATGCTATGCTAATATGCTAATATGCTAATATGCTAATATGCTATGCTAATATGCTAATATGTTAATATGCTATGCTAATATGCTAATATGCTAATATGCTATGCTAATATGCTAATATGCCAATATGCTAATATGCTATGCTATATGTATATGCTAATATGCTAATATGCTAATATGCTAATATGCTAATATGCTAATATGCTAATATGCTATGCTAATATGCTATGCTAATTGCTAATATGCTAATATGCTAATATGCTAATATGCTATGCTAATATGCTAATAACTAATGCTATGCTAATTGCTATGCTAATATGCAATATGCTAATATGCTATGCTAATATGCTAATATGCTAATATGCTAATACGCTAACACGCTATGCTAATATGCTAATATGCTAATATGCTAATATGCTAATATGCTAATATGCTATGTTAATATGCTAATATGCTAATATGCTATGCTAATATGCTAATATGCTAATATGCTAATATGCTAATATGCTATGCTAATATGCTAATATGCTAATATGCTAATATGCTAATATGCTAATATACTAATATGCTAATATGCTAATATGCTAATATGCAAATATGCTATGCTAATTATGCTAATATGCTAATATGCTAATATGCTAATATGCTAATCTATGCTAATATGCTAATATGCTAATATGCTAAGCTAATGCTAATATGCTAATATGCTATGCTAATATGCTAATATGCTATTATACTAACATGCTATGCTAATATGCTAATATGCTAATATGCTAATGTGCTAATATGCTAATATGCTAATATGCTATTGCTAATATGCTAATATGCTAATAGCTATATGCTAATATGCTAATATGCTATGCTAATGTAATATGCTATAGCTAATATGTATAAAAATGGCTAATATGCTAATATGCTATGCTAATATGTTAATATGCTAATATGCTAATATGCTAATATGCTAATACGCTAATACGCTAATATGCTAATATGCTAATATGCTAATATGCTAATATGCTAATATGCTAATATGCTAATATGCTAATATGCTAATATGCTATGCTAATATGCTAATATGCTAATATGCTAATATGTTATGCTAATATGCTAATATGCTAATATGCTATGCTAATATGCTAATATGCTAATATGCTAATATGCTAAAACGCTATGCTAATATGCTAATATGCTAATATGCTAATATGCTAATATGCTAATATGCTATGCTAATATGCTAATATGCTAATATGCTAATATGCTAATATGCTATGCTAATATGCTAATATGCTAATATGCTAATATGCTAATATGTTAATATGCTAATATGCTAATATGCTATGCTAATATGCTAATATGCTAATATGCTAATATGCTAATATGCTATGCTAATATGCTAATATGCTAATACACTAACACGCTATGCTAATATGCTAATATGCTAATATGCTAATATGCTAATATGCTATGCTAATATGCTAATATGCTAATACACTAACACGCTATGCTAATATGCTAATATGCTAATATGCTAATATGCTAATATGCTATGCTAATATGCTAATATGCTAATATGCTAATATGCTAATATGCTATGCTAATATGCTAATATGCTAATATGCTATGCTAATATGCTAATATGCTAATATGCTAATATGCTAATATGCTAATATGCTATGCTAATATGCTAAAATGCTGATATGCTAATATGCTATGCTAATATGCTAATATGCTAATATGCTATGCTAATATGCTAATATGCTAATATACTAATATGCTAATATGCTAATATGCTATGCTAATATGCTAATATGCTAATACACTAACACGCTATGCTAATATGCTAATATGCTAATATGCTAATATGCTAATATGCTATGCTAATATGCTAATATGCTAATATGCTAATATGCTAATATGCTATGCTAATATGCTAATATGCTAATATGCTAATATGCTATGCTAATATGCTAATATGCTAATATGCTAATATGCTATGCTAATATGCTAATATGCTAATATGCTAATATGCTAATATGCTAATATGCTGATATGCTAATATGCTAATACGCTAATATGCTAACAAGCTATGCTAATATGCTAATAAGCTAACATGCTATGCTAATATGCTAATATGCTAATATGCTAATATGCTATGCTAATATGCTAATATGCTAATATGCTAATATGCTAATATGCTAATATGCTAATAGGCTAATATGCTAATATGCTATGCTAATATGCTAATATGCTAATATGCTAATATGCTAATATGCTAATATGCTAATACACTAACACGCTATGCTAATATGCTAATATGCTAATATGCTAATATGCTATGCTAATATGCTAATATGCTAATATGCTAATATGCTATGCTAATATGCTAATATGCTAATATTCTAATATGCTAATATGCTAATATGCTAATACGCTAATATGCTAAGCTATGCTAATATGCTAATATGCTATGCTAATATGCTAATATGCTAATATGATAATATGCTAATATGCTATGCTAATATGCTAATATACTAATACGCAAATATGCTAATGTGCTAATATGCTAATATGTTAATATGCTAATATGCTATGCTAATATGCTAATATGCTAATATGCTAATATGCTAATATGCTAATATGCTAATATGCTAATATGCTAATATGCTATGCTAATATGCTAATATGCTAATATGCTAATATGCTAATATGCTAATATGCTAATAGGCAAATATGCTATGCTAATATGCTAATATGCTAATATGCTATGCAAATATGCTAATATACTAATATACTAATATACTAATATACTAATATGCTAATATGCTATGCTAATATGCTAATATGCTAATATGCTAATATGCTAATATGCTAATATGCTAATATGCTATGCTAATATGCTAATATGCTAATATGCTAATATGCTAATATGCTAATATGCTATGCTAATATGCTAATATGCTAATATGCTAATACGCTAATATGCTAACAAGCTATACTAATATGCTAATATGCTAATATGCTAATATGCTAATATGTTAATATGTTATGTTAATATGCTAATATGCTATGTTAATATGCTAATATGCTAATATGCTAATACGCTAATATGCTAACAAGCTATGCTAATATGCTAATATGCTAATATGCTAATATGCTAATATGCTAATATGTTAATATGTTATGCTAATATGCTATGCTAATATGCTAATATGCTAATATGCTAATATGCTAATATGCTAATATGCTATGCTAATATGCTAATATGCTAATATGCTAATATGCTAATATGCTAACAAGCTATGCTAATATGCTAATATGCTAATATGCTAATATGCTAATACGCTAACACGCTATGCTAATATGCTAATATGCTAATATGCTAATATGCTAACATGCTAATATGCTAATATGCTAATATGCTAACATGCTAATATGCTAATATGCTATGCTAATATGCTAATATGCTAATATGCTAATATGCTAATATGCTATGCTAATATGCTAATATGCTAATATGCTAATATGCTAATATGATATGCTAATATGCTAATATGCTAATATGCTAATATACTAATACGCTAACATGCTATGCTAATATGCTAATATGCTAATATGCTAATATGCTATGCTAATATGCTAATATGCTAATATGATAATATGCTAATATGCTATGCTAATATGCTAATATGCTAATATGCTAATATGCTAATATGCTAATATGCTAATACGCTAATACGCTAATATGCTATGCTAATATGCTAATATGCTAATACGCTAGCACGCTATGCTAATATGCTAATATGCTAATATGCTAATATGCTAATATGCTATGCTATGCTAATATGCTAATATGCTAATATGCTATGCTAATATGCTAATATGCTAATATGCTAAAATGCTAATATGCTAATATGCTAATATGCTAATATGCTATGCTAATATGCTAATATGCTAATATGCTAATATGCTAATATGCTATGGTAATATGCTAATATGCTAATATGCTAATATGCTAATATGCTAATATGCTAATATGCTATGCTATGCTAATATGCTAATATGCTAATATGCTAATATGCTAATATGCTAATATGCTATGCTAATATGCTATGCTAATATGCTAATATGCTAATATGCTAATATGCTATGCTAATATGCTAATATGCTATGCTAATATGCTAATATGCTAATATGCTAATATGCTAATATGCTAATATGCTATGCTATGCTAATATGCTAATATGCTAATATGCTAATATGCTAATATACTAATATGCTAATATGCTATGCTAATATGCTAATATGCTAATATGCTAATATGCTAATATGCTAATATGCTAATATGTTATGCTAATATGCTAATATGCTAATATGCTAATACACTAATATGCTAATATGCTATGCTAATATGCTAATATGCTAATATGCTAATATGCTAATATGCTAATATGCTAATATGCTATGCTAATATGCTAATATGCTAATATGCTAATATGCTAATATGCTAATATGCTATGCTAATATGCTAATATGCTAATATGCTAATATCCTAATATGCTAATATGCTAATATTCTATGCTAATATGCTAATATGCTAACACGCTATGCTAATATGCTAATATGCTAATATGCTATGCTAATATGCTAATATGCTAATATGCTATGCTAATATGCTAATATGCTAATATGCTAATATGCTAATATGCTATGCTAATATGCTAATATGCTAATATGCTAATATGCTAATACGCTAATACGCTAATATGCTAATATGCTAATATGCTATTACGCTAATATGCTAATATGCTAATATACTAATATGCTATGCTAATATGCTAATATGCTAATATGCTAATATGCTAATATGCTAATATACTATGCTAATACGCTATGTTAATATGCTAATTTGCTAATATGCTAATATGCTATGCTAATATGCTAATATGCTAATATGCTATGCTAATATGCTAATATGCTAATATGCTAATATGCTAATATACTAATATACTAATATGCAAATATGCTAATATGCTAATATGCTAATATGCTAATATGCTAATATGCTAATATGCTATGCTAATATGCTAATATGCTAATATGCTAATATTCTAATATACTATGCTAATATGCTAATATGCTAATATGCTAATATGCTAATATGCTAATATGCTAATATGCTATGCTAATATGCTATGCTAATATGCTAATATGCTAATATGCTAATATACTAATATGCTAATATGCTAATATGCTAATATGCTAATTTGCTAATATGCTATGCTAATATGCTAATATGCTAATATACTAATATGCTAATATGCTAATATGTTAATATGCTAATATGCTAATATACTAATATGCTAATACGCTAACATGCTATGCCAATATGCTAATATGCTAATATGCTAATATGCTAATATGCTAATATGCTAATATGCTATGCTAATATGCTATGCTAATATGCTAATATGCTAATATGCTAATATGCTATGCTAATATGCTAATATGCTAATATGCTAATATGCTAATATGCTATGCTAATATGCTAATATGCTAATATGCTAATATGCTAATATGCTAATATGCTATGCTAATATGCTAATATGCTAATATGCTAATATGCTAATATGCTATGCTAATATGCTAATATGCTAATATGCTAATATGCTAATATGCTAATATGCTAATATGCTAATATGCTATGCTAATATACTAATATGCTAATACACTAACCCGCTATGCTAATATGCTAATATGCTAATATGCTAATATGCTAATATGCTAAAATGCTATGCTAATATGCTAATATGCTAATATGCTAATGTGCTAATATGCTAATATGCTATGCTAATATGCTAATATGCTAATATGCTAATATTCTATGCTAATATGCTAATATGCTAATACGCTAATACGCTATGCTAATATGCTAATACGCTAATACGCTAACATGCTATGCTAATATGCTATGCTAATATACTAATATGCTAATATGCTAATATGCTAATATGCTATGCTAATATGCTAATATGCTAATATGCTAATATGCTATGCTAATATGCTAATATGCTAATATGCTAATATGCTAATATGCTAATATGCTAATATGCTATGCTAATATGCTAATATGCTAATATGCTAATATGCTAATATGCTAATATGCTAATATGCTAATATGCTATGCTAATATGCTAATATGCTAATACACTAACACGCTATGCTAATATGCTAATATGCTAATATGCTAATATGCTAATATGCTAATATGCTAATATACTAATATGCTAATATGCTAATATGCTAATATGCTAATATGCTAATATGCTAATATGCTAGTATGCTAATATGCTAATATGCTATGCTAATATGCTAATATGCTAATATGCTAATATGATAATATGCTAATATGCTATGCTATGCTAATATGCTAATATGCTAATATGCTAATATGCTAATATGCTAATATGCTAATACGCTAACATGCTATGCTAATATGCTAATATGCTAATATGCTAATATGCTAATACGCTATGCTAATATGCTAATATGCTAATATGCTATGCTAATATGCTAATATGCTAATACGCTAACACGCTATGCTAATATGCTAATATGCTAATATGCTAATATGCTAATATGCTAATATGCTAATATGCTATGCTAATATGCTAATATGCTAAGCTAATATGCTAATATGCTAATATGCTAATATGCTAATATGCTAATATGCTAATATGCTAATATGCTATGCTAATATGCTAATATGCTAATATGCTAATATGCTAATACGCTAACATGCTATGCTAATATGCTAATATGCTAATATGCTAATATGCTAATATGCTAATATACTATGCTAATATGCTAATATGCTAATACGCTAACACGCTATGCTAATATGCTAATATGCTAATATGCTAATATTCTAATATGCTAATATGCTAATAAGCTAATATGCTAATATGCTAATATGCTAATATGCTAATATGCTATGCTAATATGCTAATATGCT
Source organism: Brienomyrus brachyistius (assembly GCF_023856365.1). NCBI lineage: Eukaryota > Metazoa > Chordata > Actinopteri > Osteoglossiformes > Mormyridae > Brienomyrus > Brienomyrus brachyistius. Next base: position 14,997 of record NW_026043274.1, on the reverse strand, counting down.
AATATGCTAATATGCTAATATACTAATATGCTAATATGCTAATATGCTAACATGCTATGCTAATATGCTCATATGCTAATATGCTAATATGCTAATATGCTAATATGCTATGCTAATATGCTAATATGCTAATATGCTAATATGCTAATATACTAATATGCTAATATGCTAATATACTATGCTAATATGCTAATATGCTAATACACTAACACGCTATGCTAATATGCTAATATGCTAATATGCTAATATGCTAATATGCTAATATGCTAATATGCTATGCTAATATGCTAATATGCTAATATGCTAATATGCTAATATGCTATGCTAATATGCTAATATGCTAATATGCTAATATGCTAATATGCTAATATGCTAATACGCTAATATGCTAATATGCTAATATGCTAATATGCTATGCTAATATGCTAATATGCTAATATGCTAATATGCTAATATGCTATGCTAATATGCTAATATGCTAATATGCTAATATGCTAATATGCTAATATGCTATGCTAATATGCTAATATGCTAATATGCTAATATGCTATGCTAATATGCTAATATGCTAATATGCTAATATGCTAATATGCTAATATACTAATATACTAATATGCTAATATGCTAATATGCTAATATGCTATGCTAATATGCTAATATGCTAATATGCTAATATGCTAATATGCTAATATGCTATGCTAATATGCTAATATGCTAATATGCTAATATGCTAATATGCTAATATGCTAATACGCTAACACGCTATGCTAATATGCTATGCTAATATGCTAATATGCTAATATGCTAATATGCTAATATGCTAATATGCTATGCTAATATGCTAATATGCTAATATGCTAATATACTAATATGCTAATATGCTAATATGCTATGCTAATATGCTAATATGCTAATATGCTAATATGCTAATATGCTAATATGCTAATATGCTAATATGCTATGCTAATATGCTAATATGCTAATATGCTAATATGCTAATATGTTAATACGCTAATATGCTAATATGCTAATATGCTAATATGCTATGCTAATATGCTAATATGCTAATATGCTAATATGCTATGCTATGCTATGCTAATATGCTAATATGCTAATATGCTAATATGCTAATATGCTAATATGCTAATATGCTAATATACTATGCTAATATGCTAATATGCTAATATGCTAATATGCTAATATGCTAATATGCTATGCGAATATGCTAATATGCTAATATGCTAATATGCTAATATGCTAATATGCTATGCTAATATGCTAATATGCTAATACACTAACACGCTATGCTAATATGCTAATATGCTAATATGCTAATTTGCTAATATGCTAATATGCTAATAGGCTAATATGCTATGCTAATATGCTAATATGCTATGCTAATATGCTAATATGCTAATATGCTAATATGCTAATACGCTATGTTAACACGCTATGCTAATATGCTAATATGCTAATATGCTAATATGCTAATATGCTATGCTAATATGCTAATATGCTATGCTAATATGCTAATATGCTAATACGCTAACACGCTATGCTAATATGCTAATATGCTAATATGCTAATATGCTAATATGCTATGCTAATATGCTAATATGCTAATATGCTAATATGCTATGCTAATATGCTAATATGCTAATATGCTAATATGCTAATATACTATGCTAATATGCTAATATGCTATGCTAATATGCTAATATGCTAATATGCTAATATGCTAATATGCTAATATGCTAATATGCTATGCTAATATGCTAATACGCTAACACGCTAACACGCTATGCTAATATGCTAATATGCTAATATGCTAATATGCTAATATGCTATGCTAATATGCTAATATGCTAATATGCTAATATGCTAATATGCTAATATGCTAATATGCTATGCTAATATGCTAATATGTTAATATGTTAATATGCTAATATGCTAATATGCTATGCTAATATGCTAATATGCTAATATGCTAATATGCTAATATGTTAATATGCTATGCTAATATACTAATATACTAATATGCTAATATGCTAATATGCTAATATGCTAATATGCTATGCTAATATGTTAATATGCTAATATGCTAATATGCTAATATGCTAATATGCTAGTATGCTATGCTAATATGCTAATATGCTAATATGCTAATATGCTAATATGCTAATATGCTAATATGCTAATATGCTAATATGCTATGCTAATATGCTAATATGCTAATACACTAACACGCTATGCTAATATGCTAATATGCTAATATGCTAATATGCTAATATGCTAATATGCTATGCTAATATGCTAATACGCTAACACGCTATGCTAATATGCTAATATGCTAATATGCTAATATGCTAATATGCTATGCTAATATGCCAATATGCTAATATGCTATGCTAATATGCTAATATGCTAATATGCTAATATGCTATGCTAATATGCTAATATGCTAATATGCTAATATGCTAATATGCTAATATGCTATGCTAATATGCTAATATGCTAATATACTAATATGCTAATATGCTATGCTAATATGCTAATATACTAATATGCTAATATGCTAATATGCTAATATGCTAATATGCTATGCTAATATGCTAATATGCTAATATACTAATATGCTAATATGCTATGCTAATATGCTATGCTAATATGCTAATATACTAATATGCTAATATGCTAATATGCTAATATGCTATGCTAATATGCTAATATGCTAATATGCTAATATGCTAATATGCTATGCTAATATGCTAATATGCTAATATGCTAATATGCTAATATGCTATGCTAATATGCTAATATGCTAATATGCTAATATGCTAATATGCTAATATGCTATGCTAATATGCTAATATGCTAATATGCTAATATGCTAATATGCTATGCTAATATGCTAATATGCTAATATGCTAATATGCTAATATGCTATGCTAATATGCTAATATGCTAATATGCTAATATGCTAATATGCTAATATGCTATGCTAATATGCTAATATGCTAATATGCTAATATGCTATGCTAATATGCTAATATGGTAATATGCTAATATGCTAATATGCTAATATGCTAATATGCTAATATGCTAATACGCTAATATGCTAACAAGCTATGCTAATATGCTAATAAGCTAATATGCTATGCTAATATGCTAATATGCTAATATGCTAATATGCTATGCTAATATGCTAATATGCTAATATGCTAATATGCTAATATGCTAATATGCTAATAGGCTAATATGCTAATATGCTATGCTAATATGCTAATATGCTAATATGCTAATATGCTAATATGCTAATATGCTAATACACTAACACGCTATGCTAATATGCTAATATGCTAATATGCTAATATGCTATGCTAATATGCTAATATGCTAATATGCTAATATGCTATGCTAATATGCTAATATGCTAATATTCTAATATGCTAATATGCTAATATGCTAATACGCTAATATGCTAAGCTATGCTAATATGCTAATATGCTATGCTAATATGCTAATATGCTAATATGATAATATGCTAATATGCTATGCTAATATGCTAATATACTAATACGCAAATATGCTAATATGCTAATATGCTAATATGTTAATATGCTAATATGCTATGCTAATATGCTAATATGCTAATATGCTAATATGCTAATATGCTAATATGCTAATATGCTAATATGCTATGCTAATATGCTAATATGCTAATATGCTAATATGCTAATATGCTAATATGCTAATAGGCAAATATGCTATGCTAATATGCTAATATGCTAATATGCTATGCAAATATGCTAATATACTAATATACTAATATACTAATATACTAATATGCTAATATGCTATGCTAATATGCTAATATGCTAATATGCTAATATGCTAATATGCTAATATGCTAATATGCTATGCTAATATGCTAATATGCTAATATGCTAATATGCTAATATGCTATGCTAATATGCTAATATGCTAATATGCTAATATGCTAATATGCTAATACGCTAATATGCTAACAAGCTATACTAATATGCTAATATGCTAATATGCTAATATGCTAATATGTTAATATGTTAATATGTTAATATGCTAATATGCTATGCTAATATGCTAATATGCTAATATGCTAATACGCTAATATGCTAAGCTATGCTAATATGCTAATATGCTAATATGCTAATATGCTAATATGCTAATATGCTAATATGTTATGCTAATATGCTATGCTAATATGCTAATATGCTAATATGCTAATATGCTAATATGCTAATATGCTATGCTAATATGCTAATATGCTAATATGCTAATATGCTAATATGCTAATATGCTAATATGCTAACAAGCTATGCTAATATGCTAATATGCTAATATGCTAATACGCTAACACGCTATGCTAATATGCTAATATGCTAATATGCTAATATGCTAACATGCTAATATGCTAATATGCTAATATGCTAACATGCTAATATGCTAATATGCTATGCTAATATGCTAATATGCTAATATGCTAATATGCTAATATGCTAATATGCTAATGCTAATATGCTAATATGCTAATATGCTAATATGCTAATATGATATGCTAATATGCTAATATGCTAATATGCTAATATACTAATACGCTAACATGCTATGCTAATATGCTAATATGCTAATATGCTAATATGCTATGCTAATATGCTAATATGCTAATATGATAATATGCTAATATGCTATGCTAATATGCTAATATGCTAATATGCTAATATGCTAATATGCTAATATGCTAATACGCTAATACGCTAATATGCTATGCTAATATGCTAATATGCTAATACGCTAGCACGCTATGCTAATATGCTAATATGCTAATATGCTAATATGCTAATATGCTATGCTATGCTAATATGCTAATATGCTAATATGCTATGCTAATATGCCTAATATGCTAATATGCTAAAATGCTAATATGCTAATATGCTAATATGCTAATTATGCTAATATGCTATGCTAATATGCTAATATGCTAATATGCTAATATGCTAATATGCTATGGTAATATGCTAATATGCTAATATGCTAATATGCTAATATGCTAATATGCTATGCTAATATGCTAATATGCTAATATGCTAATATGCTAATATGCTAATATGCTAATATGCTATGCTAATATGCTATGCTAATATGCTAATATGCTAATATGCTATGCTAATATGCTAATATGCTATGCTAATATGCTAATATGCTAATATGCTAATATGCTAATATGCTATGCTATGCTAATATGCTAATATGCTAATATGCTAATATGCTAATATACTAATATGCTAATATGCTATGCTAATATGCTAATATGCTAATATGCTAATATGCTAATATGCTAATATGTTATGCTAATATGCTAATATGCTAATATGCTAATACACTAATATGCTAATATGCTAATATGCTAATATGCTAATATGCTAATATGCTAATATGCTAATATGCTATGCTAATATGCTAATATGCTAATATGCTAATATGCTAATATACTAATATGCTATGCTAATATGCTAATATGCTAATATGCTAATATGCTAATATGCTAATATGCTAACAAGCTATGCTAATATACTAATATGCTAATATGCTAATACTCTAACACGCTATGCTAATATGCTAATATGCTAATATGCTAATATGCTAATATGCTAATATGCTATGCTATGCTAATATGCTAATATGCTAATACGCTAATATGCTATGCTAATATGCTAATATGCTAATACGCTAGCACGCTATGCTAATATGCTAATATACTAATATGCTAATATGCTAATATGCTAATATGCTAATATGCTATGCTAATATGCTAATATGCTAATATGCTATGCTAATATACTATATGCTAATATGCTAATATGCTAATATGCTAATACGCTAACATGCTATGCTAATATGCTAATATGCTAAGCTAATATGCTATGCTAATATGCTAATATGCTAATATGCTATGCTAATATGCTAATATGCTAATATGCTAATATGCTAATATGCTATGCTAATATGCTAATATGCTAATATGCTAATATGCTAATATGCTAATACACTAACACGCTATGCTAATATGTTAATATGCTAATATGCTAATATGCTAATATGCTATGCTAATATGCTAATATGCTAATATGCTAATATGCTATGCTAATACGCTAATATGCTAATATGCTAATATGCTAATATGCTATGCTAATATGCTATGCTAATATGCTAATATGCTAATATGCTAATATGCTAATATGCTATGCAATATGCTAATATGCTAATATGCTAATATGCTAATATGCTAACATGCTATGCTAATATGCTAATATGCTAATATGCTAATATGCTAATATGCTAATATGCTAATATGCTAATATGCTAATATGCTATGCTGCTATGCTAATATGCTAATATGCTAATATGCTAATATGCTAATATGCTATGCTAATATGCTAATATGCTAATATGCTAATACACTAACACGCTATGCTAATATGCTAATATGCTAATATGTTAATATGTTAATATGCTAATATGCTAATATGCTATGCTAATATGCTAATATGCTAATATGCTAATATGCTAATATGCTAATATGCTAATATGCTAATATGCTATGCCTATGCTAATATGCTAATATGCTAATACGCTAATATGCTAATATGCTAATATGCTAATATGCTAATATGCTAATATCGCTATGCTAATATGCTAATATGCTAATATGCTAATATGCTAATATGCTAATATGCTAATATGCTAATATGCTAATGCTAATATGCTAATATGCTAATGCTAATATGCTTATATGCTAATATGCTAATATGCTAATATGCTAATACTGCTACACGTATGCTAATATGCTAATATGCTAATATGCTAATATGCTAATATGCTAATATGCTATATGCTAATATGCTTAATAATATGCTATGCTAATATGCTAATATGCTAATATGCTAATATGCTAATATGCTATGCTAATATGCTAATATGCTAATATGCTAATATGCTAATATGCTATGCTAATATGCTAATATGCTAATATGCTAATATGCTAATATGCTAATATGCTATGCTAATATGCTAATATGCTAATATGCTAATATGCTATGCTAATATGCTAATACGCTAACACGCTAACACGCTATGCTAATATGCTAATATGCTATGCTAATATGCTAATATGCTATGCTAATATGCTAATATGCTAATATGCTAATATGCTATGCTAATATGCTAATACGCTAACACGCTAACACGCTATGCTAATATGCTAATATGCTATGCTAATATGCTAATATGCTAATATGCTAATATGCTAATATGCTATGCTAATATGCTAATATGTTAATATGCTAATATGCTAATATGCTAATATGCTAATATGCTAATATGCTAATATGCTATGCTAATATGCTAATATGCTAATATGCTAATATGCTATGCTAATATGCTAATATGCTAATATGCTATGCTAATATGCTAATATGCTAATATGCTAATATGCTAATATGCCAATATGCTAATATGCTATGCTATGTTAATATGCTAATATGCTAATATGCTAATATGCTAATATGCTAATATGCTATGCTAATATGCTAATATGCTAATATGCTAATATGCTAATATGCTATGCTAATATGCTAATATGCTAATACACTAACATGCTATGCTATATATGCTAATATGCTAATATGCTAATATGCTAATATGCTAATATGCTATGCTAATATGCTAATACGCTAACACGCTATGCTAATATGCTAATATGCTAATATGCTAATATGCTAATATGCTAATATGCTATGTTAATATGCTAATATGCTAATATGCTAATATGCTATGCTAATATGCTAATATGCTAATATGCTAATATGCTAATATGCTAATATGCTATGCTAATATGCTAATATGCTAATATGCTAATATGCTAATATGCTAATATGCTATGCTAATATGCTAATATGCTAATATGCTAATATGCTAATATGCTATGCTAATATGTTAATATGCTAATATGCTAATATGCTAATATGCTAATACGCTAATATGCTAATATGCTAATATGCTAATATGCTAATATGCTATGCTAATATGCTAATATGCTAATATGCTAATATGCTAATATGCTAATATGCTATGCTAATATGCTAATATGCTAATATGCTTATATGTTAATATGCTAATATGCTAATATGCTAATATGCTATGCTAATATGCTAATATGCTAATATGCTAATATGCTATGCTAATATGCTAATATGCTAATACACTAACACGCTATGCTAATATGCTAATATGCTAATATGCTAATATGCTAATATGCTATGCTAATATGCTAATATGCTAATATGCTAATATGCTAATATGCTAATATGCTATGCTAATATGCTAATATGCTAATATGCTAATATGCTATGCTAATATGCTAATATGCTAATATGCTAATATGCTAATATGCTAATAAGGCTAATATGCTAATATGCTAATATGCTAATATGCTAATATGCTAATATGCTAATATGCTATGCTAATATGCTAATATGCTAATATGCTAATATGCTAATATGCTATGCTAATATGCTAAAATGCTGATATGCTAATATGCTATGCTAATATGCTAATATGCTAATATGCTAATATGCTATGCTAATATGCTAATATGCTAATATACTAATATGCTAATATGCTAATATGCTATGCTAATATGCTATGCTAATATGCTAATATGCTAATATGCTAATATGCTAATATGCTAATATGCTAATATGCTAATATGCTATGCTAATATGCTAATATGCTAATATGCTAATATGCTAATATGCTAATACGCTAATATGCTAACACGCTATGCTAATATGCTAATATGCTAATATGCTAATATGCTAATATGCTAATATGCTAATATGCTATGCTAATATGCTAATATGCTATGCTAATATGCTAATATGCTATGCTAATATGCTAATACGCTAACACGCTATGCTAATATGCTAATATGCTAATATGCTAATAAGCTAATATGCTATGCTAATATGCTAATATGCTAATATGCTAATATGCTAATATGCTAATATGCTAATATGCTATGCTAATATGCTAATATGCTAATATGCTAATATGCTATGCTAATATGCTAATATGCTAATATGCTAATATGCTAATATGCTAATATGCTATGCTAATATGCTAATATGCTAATATGCTAATATGCTAATATGCTAATATGCTATGCTAATATGCTAATATGCTAATATGCTATGCTAATATGCTATGCTAATATGCTAATACGCTAACACGCTATGCTAATATGCTAATATGCTAATATGCTAATATGCTAATATGCTATGCTAATATGCTATGTTAATATGCTAATATGCTAATATGCTAATATGCTATGCTAATATGCTAATATGCTAATATGCTAATATGCTATGCTAATATGCTAATATGCTAATATGCTAATATGCTAATATGCTATGCTAATATGCTATGCTAATATGCTAATATGCTATATGCTAATATGCTAATATGCTAATATGCTATGCTAATATGCTAATATGCTAATATGTTAATATGCTATGCTAATATGCTAATATGCTAATATGCTAATATGCTAATATGCTAATATGCTAATATGCTAATATACTATGCTAATATGCTAATATGCTAATATGCTAATATGCTATGCTAATATGCTAATATGCTAATATGCTAATATGCTAATATGCTAATATGCTATGCTAATATGCTAATATGCTAATATACTAACATGCTATGCTAATATGCTAATATGCTAATATGCTAATATGCTAATATGCTAATATGCTATGCTAATATGCTAATATGCTAATATGCTAATATGCTAATATGCTATGCTAATATGCTAATATGCTAATATGCTAATATGCTAATTGCTAATATGCTAATACGCTAATATGCTAATATGCTAATATGCTATGCTAATATGCTATGCTAATATGCTAATATGCTAATATGCTATGCTAATATGCTAATATGCTAATATGCTAATATGCTAATATGCTAATATTTTAATACGCTAATATGCTAAGCTATGCTAATATGCTAATATGCTAATATGCTAATATGCTAATATGCTAAAATGCTAATATGCTAATATGCTATGCTAATATGCTAATATGCTAATATGCTAATATGCTAATATGCTAATATGCTAATATGCTGCTATGCTAATATGCTAATATGCTGCTATGCTAATATGCTAATATGCTAATATGCTATGCTAATATGCTAATATGCTAATATGCTAATATGCTAATATGCTAATATGCTATGCTAATATGCTAATATGCTATGCTAATATGCTAATATGCTATGCTAATATGCTAATATGCTAATATGCTAATATGCTAATATGCTATGCTAATATGCTAATATGCTAATATGCTAATATGCTAATATGCTAATATGCTAATGTGCTAATATGCTATGCTAATATGCTAATATGCTAATACACTAACACGCTATGCTAATATGCTAATATGCTAATATGCTAATATGCTAATATGCTATGCTAATATGCTAATATGCTAATATGCTAATATGCTAATATGCTAATATGCTAATATGCTATGCTAATATGCTAATATGCTAATATGCTAATATACTATGCTAATATGCTAATATGCTAATATGCTAATATGCTAATATGCTAATATGCTATGCTAATATGCTAATACGCTAATATGCTAATATGCTAATATGCTAATATGCTAATATGCTATGCTAATATGCTAATATGCTAATATGCTAATACACTAACATGCTATGCTAATATGCTAATATGCTAATATGCTAATATGCTAATATGCTATGCTATGCTAATATGCTAATATGCTAATATGCTAATATGGTAATATGGTAATATGCTAATATGCTAATATGCTAATATGCTAATATGCTATGCTAATATGCTAATATGCTAATATGCTAATATGCTAATATGCTAATAAGCTAATATGCTAATATGTTAATATGCTATGCTAATATGCTAATATGCTTTGCTAATATGCTAATATGCTATACTAATATGCTAATATGCTAATACGCTAACACGCTATGCTAATATGCTAATATGAAAATATGCTAATATGCTAATATGCTAATATGCTATGCTAATATGCTAATATGCTAATATGCTAATATGCTAATATGCTAATATGCTATGCTAATATGCTAATATGCTAATATGCTATGCTAATATGCTAATATGCTAATATGCTATGCTAATATGCTAATATGCTAATATGCTAATATGCTAATATGCTATGCTAATATGCTAATATGCTAATATGCTAATATCCTAATATGCTAATATGCTATGCTAATATGCTAATATGCTAATATGCTAATATGCTAATATGCTAATATGCTAATATTCTATGCTAATATGCTAATATGCTAACACGCTATGCTAATATGCTAATATGCTAATATGCTATGCTAATATGCTAATATGCTAGTATGCTAATATGCTATGCTAATATGCTAATATGCTAATATGTTAATATGCTAATATGCTATGCTAATATGCTAATATGCTAATATGCTAATATGCTAATACGCTAATACGCTAATATGCTAATATGCTAATATGCTAATACGCTAATATGCTAATATACTAATATACTAATATGCTATGCTAATATGCTAATATGCTAATATGCTAATATGCTAATATACTATGCTAATACGCTAATATGTTAATATGCTAATATGCTAATATGCTAATATGCTAATATGCTATGCTAATATGCTAATATGCTAATATGCTAATATGCTATGCTAATATGCTAATATGCTAATATGCTAATATGCTAATATGCTAATATGCTAATATGCTATGCTAATATGCTAATATGCTAATATGCTAATATTCTAATATACTATGCTAATATGCTAATATGCTAATATGCTAATATGCTAATATGCTAATATGCTAATATGCTATGCTAATATGCTAATATGCTAATATGCTAATATACTAATATGCTATGCTAATATGCTAATATGCTAATATGCTAATATGCTATGCTAATATGCTAATATGCTAATATGCTAACAAGCTATGCTAATATACTAATATGCTAATATGCTAATACTCTAACACGCTATGCTAATATGCTAATATGCTAATATGCTAATATGCTAATATGCTAATATGCTATGCTATGCTAATATGCTAATATGCTAATACGCTAATATGCTATGCTAATATGCTAATATGCTAATACGCTAGCACGCTATGCTAATATGCTAATATACTAATATGCTAATATGCTAATATGCTAATATGCTATGCTAATATGCTAATATGCTAATATGCTAATATGCTATGCTAATATACTAATATGCTAATATGCTAATATGCTAATATGTTAATATGCTAATATACTAATACGCTAACATGCTATGCTAATATGCTAATATGCTAAGCTAATATGCTATGCTAATATGCTAATATGCTAATATGCTATGCTAATATGCTAATATGCTAATATGCTAATATGCTAATATGCTCTGCTAATATGCTAATATGCTAATATGCTAATATGCTAATATGCTAATATGCTAATATGCTAATATGCTAACACGCTATGCTAATATGTTAATATGCTAATATGCTAATATGCTAATATGCTATGCTAATATGCTAATATGCTAATATGCTAATATGCTAATATGCTAATACGCTAATATGCTAATATGCTAATATGCTAATATGCTAATATGCTAATATGATATGCTAATATGCTATGCTAATATGCTAATATGCTAATATGCTAATATGCTATGCTAATATGCTAATATGCTAATACGCTAACATGCTATGCTAATATGCTAATATGCTAATATGCTAATATGCTAATATGCTATGCTGCTATGCTAATATGCTAATATGCTAATATGCTAATATGCTAATATGCTAATATGCTATGCTAATATGCTAATATGCTAATATGCTAATATGCTAATATGCTAATATGCTAATATGCTAATATGCTAATATGCTAATATACTAATATGCTAATATGCTAATATGCTAATATGCTAATATGCTATGCTGCTATGCTAATATGCTAATATGCTAATATGCTAATATGCTATGCTAATATGCTAATATGCTAATATGCTAATACACTAACACGCTATGCTAATATGCTAATATGCTAATATGCTAATATGCTAATATGCTAATATGCTATGCTAATATGCTAATATGCTAATATGTTAATATGCTATGCTAATATGCTAATATGCTAATATGCTAATATGCTAATATGCTAATATGCTAATATGCTATGCTAATATGCTAATATGCTAATATGCTAATATGCTATGCTAATATGCTAATATGCTAATATGCTAATATGCTAATATGCTAATATGCTATGCTAATATGCTAATATGCTAATATACTAACATGCTATGCTAATATGCTAATATGCTAATATGCTAATATGCTAATATGCTAATATGCTATGCTAATATGCTAATATGCTAATATGCTAATATGCTAATATGCTATGCTAATATGCTAATATGCTAATATGCTAATATGCTAATATGCTAATATGCTAATACGCTAATATGCTAATATGCTAATATGCTATGCTAATATGCTATGCTAATATGCTAATATGCTAATATGCTAACATGCTAATATGCTATGCTAATATGCTAATATGCTAATATGCTAATATGCTAATATGCTAATATTTTAATACGCTAATATGCTAAGCTATGCTAATATGCTAATATGCTAATATGCTAATATGCTAAAATGCTAATATGCTAATATGCTATGCTAATATACTAATATGCTAATATGCTAATATGCTAATATGCTAATATGCTAATATGCTAATATGCTGCTATGCTAATATGCTAATATGCTGCTATGCTAATATGCTAATATGCTAATATGCTATGCTAATATGCTAATATGCTAATATGCTAATATGCTAATATGCTATGCTAATATGCTAATATGCTATGCTAATATGCTAATATGCTATGCTAATATGCTAATATGCTAATATGCTAATATGCTAATATGCTATGCTAATATGCTAATATGCTAATATGCTAATATGCTAATATGCTAATGTGCTAATATGCTATGCTAATATGCTAATATGCTAATACACTAACACGCTATGCTAATATGCTAATATGCTAATATGCTAATATGCTATGCTAATATGCTAATATGCTAATATGCTAATATGCTAATATGCTAATATGCTAATATGCTAATATGCTATGCTAATATGCTAATATGCTAATATGCTAATATACTATGCTAATATGCTAATATGCTAATATGCTAATATGCTAATATGCTAATATGCTATGCTAATATGCTAATACGCTAATATGCTAATATGCTAATATGCTAATATGCTAATATGCTATGCTAATATGCTAATATGCTAATATGCTAATACACTAACATGCTATGCTAATATGCTAATATGCTAATATGCTAATATGCTAATATGCTAATATGCTATGCTATGCTAATATGCTAATATGCTAATATGCTAATATGGTAATATGGTAATATGCTAATATGCTAATATGCTAATATGCTAATATGCTATGCTAATATGCTAATATGCTAATATGCTAATATGCTAATATGCTAATATGCTAATAAGCTAATATGCTAATATGTTAATATGCTATGCTAATATGCTAATATGCTTTGCTAATATGCTAATATGCTATACTAATATGCTAATATGCTAATACGCTAACACGCTATGCTAATATGCTAATATGAAAATATGCTAATATGCTAATATGCTATGCTAATATGCTAATATGCTAAGCTAATATGCTATGCTAATATGCTAATATGCTAATATGCTATGCTAATATGCTAATATGCTAATATGCTAATATGCTAATATGCTCTGC
>NW_026043273.1:0-46079 GCF_023856365.1 Brienomyrus brachyistius | reverse complement strand
GAACTGGAGCCTGGTTGCGGTGGTGGGATGGCTCACGGCGGGTGCCGGAAAATTTCCTTTATTTTCAAATCCAAACCTTGACAGGTATGCTGCTGTTCCAAATCATGGGTGCATGTTACAAGTGCGGAACATATTTTAACTTAGTACTAACTTAGCATCATATTTGATCTGATTCGACTGAATATCCCAGGTTTCCATCTCTCATGCATCTGGTGTGACGTGTTTTCAGACTCTCAGGCTGGCGCCTGAGAAACGTCTCACTCCGGCCAGCTGACCAAAGTTGGTAACCTTGGTATTGTGTGTAGGAGATTCGGTATAACTATAATTTCGTTCTCCATTTGCATGCCCGAAGTGTCTTTAAGTGTTATGTAGTTTTGCCTGAAACGCAAAAATAAAACAAAGCAATTAAAGCCGATCAGTGGCTCAAATTGTGCTGTAGCGATTGAAGAACTTTTGTCGGAAGTTGGATTCGAACTTGGGATGCCTTACTTGGGAGAACAGAATACCAGAATAGAGTAGGTTAAGTCCAGCCTTGGCTTCCAAGCTGACGTTTTTCTACATATGTGCTTGTGTATCATGGACAGTAAGAGGGGGCAGGCAAGGAGAGAATTTCTCTCTTTGGGGATCAATAGAGTGTTGTTATTATAACGTCTAAAAAGTATGATGGTCTGTCGATAAATCAATAACAATATCAATGAAGTCAATGTTTATCTAAAGGAATCAGAATTCAGGAAAAGCCAGGGGCCGGACCGAGTGTAGGGGGCGTGGCCAGAGACAGCCTGCTGACTGTTCCAAATCATGGGTGCATGTTACAAGTCCGGAACATATTTTAACTTAGTACTAACTTAGCATCATATTTGATCTGATTCGACTGAATATCCCAGGTTTCCATCTCTCATGCATCTGGTGTGACGTGTTTTCAGACTCTCAGGCTGGCGCAAAGAAATCTTACGGGAATTGAACGTCTCACTCCGGTCAGCTGACCAAAGTTGGTAACCTTGGTATTGTGTGTAGGAGATTCGGTATAACTATAATTTCGTTCTCCATTTACATGCCCGTAGTGTCTTTAACCGGCTGCACAAACTGGATCCGCCTCCATTACGACACAACTTTGCCCTTATTGGCTTAAGAATTTAGTCACATACATGACGTATATCTGCTATTTCTCCCGAGAAGCAGGTAAAGCAGTGGTAACTGCTTTGTAGTTAATTTACCTGGTAAAATTAAGTTTAAATAAATGATATAAATACTGTAATAGTACTCGTGAGCTTTGTTTATTTGTTATTAGTTATTGTAATGTTGCGCTGCTTTATTTGTTTAATCGTCTAGTCTGTGGAGACATTCAAGTTAATCAAATAAGAATTGCACTGTACACTGTACACTGACCATAAAAACTTTGTATCCTTGAAATAAATGTTTTTGATCTTTTCCTTGGCAGTTATCTTTTTACACAGGGCCTCTATGTACACGATAGTTTTTTTTTTCACGACTAACAGTATGGATCAGGAGTTGGTTATTGTAAAAGAAGTAATGTGCATGCAGGTGATATTTGTATAGATTTATCCACACCCTTGTAGCAGTGCTGCCATTGCAGTCAGATCTCGCAAACTAGGAGTATTAGTTGTCTTTATTTCTCTTTATTTCTTGACGCCAACCCTCTCCATTAATCCGGGCTTGGGACTGGCACCTACCTGAGCTGGCTTGCTCCCTTAAGTGGCTGGGTTAGGCTAAACTATATATATATATTTACCAAGACTACAATAAAACATCTCGAAATGTGTAGTCTAGCAAAACGCAGTTTAAAGAAGGTAGCCTACCTGGCGAAATTGCAAACAAATTAAGGGCGTTAGGCAGCCTTTAGATCCTACCCATCATGCACTGCAGTTTTTTGCTAATTCCTCAAATGGAAAACTGTCCATCCATCCATCCATCCATTTTCCAAACCGCTTATCCTACTGGATCGCGGGGGGTCTGGAGCCTATCCCGGAAGCAATGGGCACGAGACAGGGAACAACTCAGGATGGCGGGCCAGCCCATCGCAGGGCACACTCACACACTATTCACTCACGCATACACTCCTATGGGCAATTTAGCAACTCCAATTAGCCTCAGCATGTTTTTGGACTGTGGGGGAAACCAGAGTACCCGGAGGAAACCCCACGATGACATGGGTAGAACATGCAAACTCCACACACATGTGACCCAGGTGGAGACTCGAACCCGGGCCCTAGAGGTGTGAGGCAACAGTGCTAACCACTGCACCACCATGCTGCCCCCTAAATGGAAAACCATTAAATACAAAAGGAAAACAAAAGTGCTGTAAGACTGTATACTTATGTGTATGTTAGTAAAGGCTGTAGCTGACACAACGGACCCCACTAATTAGAAAGGGGTAATTGTACACATGTGGCATCCAGTATGTTCTTCTATAACAGTTTTTAAAAAAAAAAAAAAACTCACATTACACAAATTGGCACTATCAAAACGAGGATTATGGGGAAAATGGGGACTGTGATGGAGATTACATACACGTAGGCATGGTATTTAGTTTTTTTTAATCTGGTCACCTTCCAGAGTAATTGTAAACTAAAACCATCTTCACCCTATTTGATTCTTTATAAATGGACAATCAGTCGTGCAGTAAATGGGGGTATAGAGAGACACAGAGCTTGTCTAACAAGAAACCCTGGGAAGCTAACATTAATAGGGTGGGTATGGATAGCAAAACCATTGATACAGATTACAGATTTATATCTCACCTGAACCCTGGCGGGCTCCGTGCCAATAGGGGTTGGGATTAGGGTTAGTTAACTTAAGTAGTAATATTGATGTGTATATTCTCCTATTCTCCAGTCAGTGAATCGTGAAACGTAATGTTAATATGTTTCTATACCTATATGTTCTGCTTAAAAACCCATAAAGGCAAGCACAGTGTTTAGACATTCTGTTACTTAGACTAGTAAACACTAAGATCCTTCAGCTTTCAATTAACCTGACACAACAGTCTAAACAACAAATGTGTGCCATGTCATTTGTCATCTTTACATCTTGTATCCTTTATATGGTAATTGGATTTTCAAGGTGGAATTGCAGGTCGATCATTTTAAGGATCTAGATGTAAACCTCCCTGGTGTTGCTTTAATATTTTTTTTGCACAATTTGCTTCACACACTTCCTCCAGCAGAGAAGCTTACAATACTACACCCCACCAAATGACTGGATGATGCCTTTTTATTTAAGGTCTGGCTGTGAGCCTCGATTACCGATACACTATCTTCAGGCTCCTGCCGGGATCAGTCAGTATGGTGGACCTTTGGAGGAATGGGTACAAAACCATCAGGAAAGTTTGCAGGTGCTTCAAGAGTATGTGAAGGCTTAGTTGGAGGAACAAGCCACACCACGAAATCGGAAACACAATGAGTTGGTTAATGATTAGGGGTTTGATGAAGGTCAGCTGGTGTGTTTGCGGAACCATGTTCGAGGTAAAATACAGGATCATTGGGATGCCTGTTTGTATATGGTAGTTCGGTGTCCCCAAGATCAGGGTGCAGTTTACTCTGCAACTCCAATGGAGGGGGACGGGGTTGTCCGTCAAGTTCACCGAACAGAGTTGCGTCCAGTACCACAGGGGGTTGTTATGTCAGGGGAAGATGTTCTGGTAATGTCTCCTGAGTCTGGGTTGCCCACAGGGGCAACAGAAATGGAATCGGATGAGGACTCTGTGATTTTACGGGGACAGGGCTGGTGGGAGGGGTCGCAATAGAGCATCCACAAGTAGGCCTCGTATAATGGAGGAGGTTATGTCCCCCCCGAGGTGTAGAGACCAGTTAAACGTTCGGTGAGGTCCACCACTGGTCATCATACCAACCCTTATAAGTTACCACGGTCAGTGAATGATCGTTCGGTTGGGGAGGAAGACCAGTGGTTTGGGGATAGAATTCTTAGCTGTGATCGTTGGGTCATCAATTTCATTTTGGGGGATGGATTGTAGCCAGGCAATTATAGGCAGGTATAGGAACTGCAGTTCGGACTGGAGGCATAGCCGGGGCGAGATGGCTGTGCATGTTCCGATGGTAGGGCATATTGGCAAAGGAGCAGGCACGGGAAAGACAGGCAGGGTCCTGATAGATTTGGTGGAGCATCGGCGGGCATATTGAATTTGCAGTGTAGCAGCCTTTCTGTTTGCTTGTTTCAGGGGTGAACAATCTTATCCGCAAAGGGCCGGTGTGTATGCAGGTTTTCGCTGCAACTCCCTAATTAGATTTCTAATTAGAGGACTGATTAGCTGAAGAGTCCTCATACCTGGTTTTGAAGAGCTGACCTAAAGGTTACCCCAAAAACCTGTTTTTTTTTTTGTTTGAATGGGGCAGTGAGTCATGGGGTAAACTACTGTTCTTTAGGGGTTTTCAAGGTGGAATTACGGGTCGATAATTTTAAGGATCAGGTTGTAAACCTCCCTGGTGTTGCTTTAATATGTTTTATCTGAGGTTGTATCGTGTATTATCAAGCCAGCCGGCTTAGTGGCCTCGGGAGCGGGGTTTAGTGGGAGCAGCTGGCTAGTTTTATTTTCTTTTTTGTTTGTGTCTTTTTCTTTGTTGTATGTATATTTTGGGTTCATTATTAGGCAGGCTGGGCCTTTTGGCACCTGTAGTCTGGGTGCTGGATTGCCCATAGGGGTCTTTTTTATTGCTGTGATTTGCTGTGTCATTCACTAGTGTGATTTGTGCTGGATGTGTTTTTAAGGTTGTGCTGTGGCGTGTACCTGAGCAAACTTTGGGCAACCTGTTCTCTTGTTGGCTTTATTGACAAAGGGTGGATTAGTCTAATTACGGCCTGCTACAAATAGCTGCATATAACGTATAAAAAAAATCACCTTATGGGTGCTCCGTAGGGTAGCAAGATCTTGAGTTTTTTTTACAGTACTCGGGTACGTTTTAAAATTTTCGACCAATCAGCAAACATTATTCTGACAGCATAGCTGGGAAACCAATGAAAAGTGAGTGCAACGTTCTAGAACTTGACTTCGGGTTGACGCTCCCTATAAAAGAGCTGGGTACTGCTTCAAGGCGTTCAGTTGGCGCTACCTCCTGATAGAGTAGCACTGTACGGCTCTTGTTCCGTAAAACAACATCAAAAGGATGAAAAAAAAAACAATATTTAAAGAAGACGAAAAAAAATCAATTTTTAAAGAAGACGAAAAAAACATCGTCTAAAAAAAATAAGCCAAAAAAATAATATCCGAAGAAGGAAAAACATGCAAAGTAAAAAAAAACAAACAAAAATAAAAAACAATATCCAAAGAAGAAGGAAAAAAAACATCCAAAGGGAGAAAAGAAGAACTGAAGGGCCAACGAGGTAGGAGGAAATACAAATTTCGTTTCAGCACCGTTGGAGTGCCAAGCCGTGAAAAGCATTTGGCCAGAAGACAAGGTAAGTGTTGTATCTGTTATTTTAAAACAGCGCTTTTCAAAATGCTGCTTTATAATCGTTTGAGATCGTTAGCCAGTGTGACAGCTGAAGGCTTTTTGAGTTTACCAACATAAAGTTTTATTTCTGTATTAGGACATTGTCAGGAACAATGATGTGTTCATCGCTATGATGTGGTCAAAAAGCGATGCATTGAATCTTAGAAACATTTGTGATTTTTCAAACGATGCTTTTCCTTTTATTTAATCAGTAAAATTTCCATCGGTTTTATATAGTGCCCCTTGAAATATGTCTTTAGCTCATTTTCCGGGCATTTTACTAGAATGCATCCTGAGAAATACACAAGCTCTGCTGCATTTCCGTGCCTCGATGTTTAGTGCCGAGTATAATTGTTGCAGTTGCCTTTTATATATTCCATGAGACCTGTTGGTACCAAGAGAAGTGTGAGACTGTCAGGGTGAATTTATCATACAATCGCACGCATAAATACCTGAGGGTTGCCAGTCCTTTTGCGTTGTTACAGGAGGAACTAGAGCTGACGAGTGTGTTTCTACACACTATCAAGGGCATTGTAGTACAGTTTTCTCAGGTGGGAGAATGCTGCCGATCTCCTATTTGACAATACAGCCCTTGATATATTAGAATATTACAGAACTAGAAGCCTTTTGCAAGGAAGAATGTGAGAAAATCCCAAGTACAAGAACTGAAAGCCTTTCAGCTGGCTATAAGAAGCGCTTGTAAGCTGTGATATCTGGCAGAGGAGGTGTTACTAAGTACTGATTACGTAGGGTGCCCAAACTTTTGCAGAGTGCCATAATAATGTTTTTATTTTGTAATTTTGTTCAATTTATGGCATAAAAAGTAACTATTCATCAATGTTTGCTGAAAATATTGTGTATTTTTTCCCCCAGTTCCTAAAGAGACTGTATTAACTGATATTGTTGCTTTTGTAATTGAAAAGATGTTATTTGTCAAGGGGTGCCAAACCTTTGCATAAGACTGTACACAGTGTGTGTATGTGTTTATGTGAGTGTGTGTCTGTGTGTGTGTGTGTATATATATATATATATGTGTGTGTGTGTATATATTTCTGTATATGCATGTGTATATAATATATTTTATATATAGTTCACACACATTCAAACTTATTTGAATACACATTCAAAATTATTTTTATTATTATTATTTTCGTTTTTTTTTTTTTTTTTTGTGTTTTAAAATTTTTTATTTTTGCAATGGAAATAAAAATAAAGCAGTCCTCCGTAGAGGAGGGGTGGTGGAGGGAATATAATATATATATATACATATATATAAAAAATAATTGTCACACAACTGGGGTGACATGCCTTTCCTGCTCACCCAATTTTTAGTGCACTTTAGTTATGCATAAAGACCTTTCTAGTCTCGATAGCACCCATATATATATATGTATATATATATATAGTTTTTTTTTTTTTTTTTTTTTTTGCAATAGACAATAAAAATAACGCAGTTCTCCGTAAAGGAGGGATGGTGGATGGAATATATATATACATATATATAAAATAATTGTCACACAACCTGGGTGACATGCCTTGCCTGCTCACCCAGTTTTAGTGCACCTTAGTTAGTCATAATGACCATCTAGTCTCGATACACCCATAAATATATATGTATATATATATAGTTTTTTTTGTTTTTTTTTTTTGCAAAAGACAATAAAAATAACGCAGTTCTCCATAAAGGAGGGATGGTGGATGGAATATATATATACATATATATAAAATAATTGTCACACAACTTGGGTGACATGCCTTGCCTGCTCACCCAATTTTTAGTGCAACTTAGTTATCCATAATGACCAACTAGTCTCGATACACCCCATATATATATATATATGTACATATATATATAGTTTTTTTATTAGCAATAGAAAAGAAAAATAACGCAGTTCTCCGTAAAGGAGGGATGGTGGATGGAATATATATATATATATATACATTTATATAAAATAATTGTCACACAACCTGGGGTGACATGCCTTGCCTGCTCACCCAATTTTAGTGCACCTTAGTTATCCATACTGACCATCTAGTCTCGACACACCCATATATATATATAATATATATATATATATATATGTATATATATAGATATTTTTTTCTTTTTTCTTGTGTTTTTTTTTCGCAATGGATATTAAAAATAAAGCAGTCCTCCGTAAAGGAGGGGTGGTGGAGGGAATATATATATACATATATATATAAAATAATTGTCACACAACCTGGGTGACATGCCTTGCCTGCTCACCCAATTTTAGTGCAACTTAGTTATCCATAATGACCAACTAGTCTCGATACACCCATTATATATATATATATATGTACATATATATAGTTTTTTTATTAGGCAATAGAAAAGAAAAATAACGCAGTTTCTCCGTAAAGGGAGGGATGGTGGATGGAATATATATATTATATAATATATATATATATATAGTATATATATATATATATATATTATATATATACATTTATATAAAATAATTGTCACACAACCTGGGTGACATGCCTTGCCTGCTCACCCAATTTTAGTGCACTTTAGTTATCCATACTGACCATCTAGTCTCGACACACCCATATATATATATATATATATATATATATATATATATATATATATATATATGTATATATATATAGATATTTTTTTCTTTTTCTTGTGTTTTTTTTTCGCAATGGATATTAAAAATAAAGCAGTCCTCCGTAAAGGAGGGGTGGTGGAGGGAATATATATATACATATATATATAAAAATAATTGTCACACAACCTGGGTGACATGCCTTGCCTGCTCACCCAATTTTAGTGCAACTTAGTTATCCATAATGACCAACTAGTCTCGATACACCCATATATATATTATATATATGTACATATATATAGTTTTTTTATTAGCAATAGAAAAGAAAAATAACGCAGTTCTCCGTAAAGGAGGGATGGTGGATGGAATATATATATAATATATATATTATATATATATATTATATATATATATACATTTATATAAAATAATTGTCACACAACCTGGGTGACATGCCTTGCCTGCTCACCCCAATTTTAGTGCACTTTAGTTATCCATACTGACCCATCTAGTCTCGACACACCCATATATATATATATATATATATATATATATATATATATGTATATATATAGATATTTTTTCTTTTTCTTGTGTTTTTTTTTTTCGCAATGGATATTAAAAATAAAGCAGTCCTCCGTAAAGGAGGGATGGTGGATGGAATATATATATAAAATAATTGTCACACAACCGGGGTGACATGCCTTGCCTGCTCACCCAATTTTAGTGCACCTTAGTTATTTCATAATGACCATCTAGTCTCGATACACCCATAAATATATATGTATATATATATAGTTTTTTTTATTAGCAATAGAAAAGAAAAATAACGCAGTTCTCCGTAAAGGAGGGATGGTGGATGGAAATATATATTATATATATATACATTTATATAAAATAATTGTCACACAACCTGGGTGACATGCCTTGCCTGCTCACCCAATTTTAGTGCACTTTAGTTATCCATAATGACCATCTAGTCTCGATACACCCATGAATATATATGTATACTATATATATAATATATATATATATATATATAGTTTTTCTGTTTTTTTTTTGCAATAGACAATAAAAATAACGCAGTTCTCCGTAAAGGAGGGATGGTGGATGGAATATGTATATGCATATATATAAAATAATTGTCACACAACCTGGGTGACATGCCTTGCCTGCTCACCCAATTTTAGTGCACCTCAGTTATCCATACTGACCATCTAGTCTCGACACACCCATATATATATATATATATATATATATATATATATGTATATATATAGATATTTTTTCTTTTTCTTGTGTTTTTTTTTCGCAATGGATATTAAAAATAAAGCAGTCCTCCGTAAAGGAGGGGTGGTGGAGGGAATATATATATACATTTATATAAAATAATTGTCACACAACTGGGGTGACATGCCTTGCCTGCTCACCCAATTTTAGTGCACCTTAGTTATCCATAATGACCAACTAGTCTCGATACACCCATAAATATATATGTATATATATAGTTTTTTTTTTTTTCGCAATGGACAATAAAAATAACGCAGTTCTCCGTAAAGGAGGGATGGTGGATGGAATATATATATAAAATAATTGTCACACAACCGGGGTGACATGCCTTGCCTGCTCACCCAATTTTAGTGCACCTTAGTTATTCATAATGACCATCTAGTCTCGATACACCCATAAATATATATGTATATATATGTATTGTTTTTTTTTTTTTTTTTTTTTGCAATAGACAATAAAAATAGCGCAGTTCTCCATAAAGGAGGGATGGTGGATGGAATATATATATATACATATATATAAAATAATTGTCACACAACCTGGGTGACATGCCTTGCCTGCTCACCCAATTTTAGTGCAACTTAGTTATCCATAATGACCAACTAGTCTCGATACACCCATATATATATATATGTACATATATATAGTTTTTTTTATTAGCAATAGAAAAGAAAAATAACACAGTTCTCCGTAAAGGAGGGATGGTGGATGGAATATATATATATATATATATATATATATATATATATATATATATATATATACATTTATATAAAATAATTGTCACACAACCTGGGTGACATGCCTTGCCTGCTCACCCAATTTTAGTGCACTTTAGTTATCCATACTGACCATCTAGTCTCGACACACCCATATATATATATATATATATATATATATATATGTATATATATAGATATTTTTTCTTTTTCTTGTGTTTTTTTTTCGCAATGGATATTAAAAATAAAGCAGTCCTCCGTAAAGGAGGGATGGTGGATGGAATATATATATAAAATAATTGTCACACAACCGGGGTGACATGCCTTGCCTGCTCACCCAATTTTAGTGCACCTTAGTTATTCATAATGACCATCTAGTCTCGATACACCCATAAATATATATGTATATATATATAGTTTTTTTATTAGCAATAAAAAAGAAAAATAACGCAGTTCTCCGTAAAGGAGGGATGGTGGATGGAATATATATATATATATATATATATATATTATATATATACATTTATATAAAATAATTGTCACACAACCTGGGTGACATGCCTTGCCTGCTCACCCAATTTTAGTGCACTTTAGTTATCCAGAATGACCATCTAGTCTCGATACACCCATGAATATATATGTATATATATATATATATATATATATATATATATATATATATATATATAGTTTTTCTGTTTTTTTTTTTGCAATAGACAATAAAAATAACGCAGTTCTCCATAAAGGAGGGATGGTGGATGGAATATGTATATGCATATATATAAAATAATTGTCACACAACCTGGGTGACATGCCTTGCCTGCTCACCCAATTTTAGTGCACCTTAGTTATCCATACTGACCATCTAGTCTCGATACACCCATATATATATATATATATTATACTATATATATTATATATATTTATATATATATATATATATGTACATATATATAGTTTTTTTATTAGCAATAGAAAAGAAAAATAACGCAGTTCTCCGTAAAGGAGGGATGGTGGATGGAATATATATATATATATATACATTTATATAAAATAATTGTCACACAACCTGGGTGACATGCCTTGCCTGCTCACCCAGTTTTAGTGCACCTTAGTTATCCATAATGACCATCTAGTCTCGATACACCCATAAATATATATGTATATATATATATATATATATATATAGTTTTTTTATTTTTTTCGTAATGGACAATAAAAATAACGCAGTTCTCCGTAAAGGAGGGATGGTGGATGGAATATATATATACATATATACATTTATATAAAATAATTGTCACACAACCTGGGTGACATGCCTTGCCTGCTCACCCAGTTTTAGTGCACCTTAGTTATCCATACTGACCATCTAGTCTCGATACACCCATAAATATATATACTGAACAAAAATATAAACGCAACACTCTTGTTTCTGCTCCCATTTTTCATGAGATGGACTTAAAGACCTACAATTCATTCCAGATACACAATATTACCATTTCTCTCAAACATTTCTCACAAATCAGTCTAAATGTGTGATAGTGAGCACTTCTGCTTTGCTGAGATAATCCATCCCACCTCACAGGTGTGCCACATCAAGATGCTGATCTGACATCATGGGTAGTGCACAGGTGTACCTTATACTGCCCACAATAAAAGGCCACCCTGGAATGTGCAGTTTTTTGCTTTATTGGGGGTCTGGGGACTCAGAACCGGTCAGTATCTGGTGTGACCACCATTTGCCTCATACAATGCAACACATCTTCTTCGCATAGAGTTTATCAGATTGTCAATTGTGGCCTGTGGAATGTTGGTCCACTCCTCTTCAATGGCTGTGCGAAGTTGTTGGATATTAGTGGGAACTGGTACACGCTGTCGTATACGCCGGTCAAGCACATCCCAAACATGCTCAACGGGTGACATGTCCGGTGAGTATGCTGGCCATGCAAGAACTGGGACATTTTCAGCTTCCAAGAACTGTGTACAGATCCTTGCAACATGGGGCCGTGCATCATCTGTCTGAGTGGCTGGTCTCAGACGATCTTGGAGGTGAACCTGCTGGATGTGGAGGTCCTGGGCTGGTGTGGTTACACGTGGTCTGCGGTTGTGAGGCCGGTTGGATGTACTGCCATATTCTCTGAAACGCCTTTGGAGACGGCTTATGGTTGAGAAATGAACATTCAATGCACGAGCAACAGATCTGGTTGACATTCCTGCTGTCAGCATGCCAATTGCACGCTCCCTCAATGCTTGTGGCATCTGTGGCATTTTGCTGTGAGACAAAACTGCACATTCCAGGGTGGCCTTTTATTGTGGGCAGTATAAGGTACACCTGTGCACTACCCATGATGTCAGATCAGCATCTTGATGTGGCACACCTGTGAGGTGGGATGGATTATCTCAGCAAAGCAGAAGTGCTCACTATCACACATTTAGACTGATTTGTGAGAAATGTTTGAGAGAAATGGTAATATTGTGTATCTGGAATGAATTGTAGATCTTTAAGTCCATCTCATGAAAAATGGGAGCAAAAACAAAAGTGTTGCGTTTATATTTTTGTTCAGTGTATGTATATGTATACATATAGTTTTTTTTGTGTTTGTGAAAACGGGTCTTTAATCGGGGAAACGGAGCGGGTAGAGCAGGACGGAACGCAGGCATTGACAAACTACAATGACGGACAGGGCAAACAGGTAAGACCAGGACTTAAAATAGGTCATGACTAATCAAAGTAATCGGGCAAAGCAGGAGACGATCAGGGAAGCACACGTGGGTAATCAGGGGGCGTGGCACACACGAGGAGCGGACAAGCCGGGCATATATGTATATCTATATAAAACCTCATTAATGAGGGACAGGGAACAGAACGGACAGACAGAACTGGCACAGGGGAAGGAGCCAGGACAAGACTTGACATAAGACAGGAAAGGCAGAGAAACAGATCAGAAAGGGGGACACGGAGGGAACAGGCAGGACAAAAGGACCGGGAGTGAACGAAGGGAACATCGGGGAAAGAGGAGCAGAAGCCAGAGGGACGAGGGACAAAGAGAGGAGGGACAGAGACAGGAGGAACAAAGCGAGGGGGAGCAGAGGCAGGAGGGACAAAGACGGGAGGCCAGGGAGAGAAGGAGGGGGAACCAAGAGGAGCCCGAGGGAGACCCAGCGGGCGACGGGAGGCAGCCGGAAGGGCTGCAGGCGGCCGGGAGGCCGGAGCCGGAGGGGCCGAGGAGACGGGGTGAGGGACAGACGCAGGGACGAAGGAGGGAGTCGGAGGGGAGACCAGGGAAGGGGACGAAGGAGCTGGAAGGGACCCTGGCGAGGGCAAGGAGAGAGGGGGGAGCCGCAGCAGACGGCGACGTCCTCCGACACGCCAGAGCGGGAGGACCAGCAGGCGAATGAGGAGCCGCCGTCGGGGGGCCCGCAGGCAACCGATAAGACGCCGGAGGAGGGACCGAGGCAGGGCGACGAGGCCGCGGAGGGGGACCCGCAGACGACAGCCGACCCGGAGGGCCAGGACCCGCAGGTGCCGACCAAGCCCTAGCGCCGGCGAGGGAGGGCGAGCCAGGGGGCTGGGCGGGTGGGACCCCAGCCGTGCGTCTGTGTCCTCTCCCCTTATGGGACACAGACATAAGGACCTGCGGCCGGGGTCGGGCTCGTCGGGGTGAGGGTACCAGAGTCACAGGGGGAGAAGGGACTGGAGTGGGGCCAGGGACTGGAGCTGCAGGCTGCAGAGGGGGCGCCTGCCCGGGAGCTGCAGGCAGGGAAAGCGCCTCGGACGTGGGCGCGGTAGCTGCAGGCAGCGGAGACGGCTGCTCGGGCTCTGGGGCCGCAGGGGGCACTTATTTTATTATATAAAATAAGTGTCACACAACCGGGGTGACATGCCTTGCCTGCTTGTGGGATGAGGAAGACTCAGGGACTGGAAATGGGATTAAAACTGAAGATGTGCTCATTCCTTTGTGTATTTACAAATTTTCCTTCCGTCAGACATGAGGAGTTTGCTGCTATATTTGGCACTAATAGAGATTCTGATGCTGCTATTTTTATTGTCTATTAGTTTGTTATTATTTACAAGTTCTGTTGTGTTTTTGCATTTTTCTCTTCTGGTTAATTAACTGCTGTCTGTTTGCTGTGAAGTATGAGTGTGGTGAGTAAGACTCAGGGACTGGAAGTGGGATTACAACTAAAGATAACATGCTTATTCCTTTTTGTATTGTTTACAAATTTCCTTCCGTCAAACATGAGGAGTTTGCTGCTATATTGTGCACTAACAGAGATTCTGATGCTGCTATTTTTATTGTTTATAAATGTGTTATTGTTTCCAAGTTGAGTATTCAATAAATGCTAAATTGAGAAATTTTGTGTATCGTTTGTTATTATTAGTGTGATATTTTACCATGCAAATAGAGGGGAAAACGTCCAATTATCGGCCAAAAAAAATCAGCAGCATATATCGGCCATCGCCTGACCCTTGACTTGAAAAACCCATATCGGTCGACCTCTAGTAACAGTACATTCTGTCCAATTCATCCATCGAGTTAAGTCACACACCCACTTGAGGGGGCACTCCGGCAGACGTGAGGATGGGGATGTTCTTTCCGCTATAACATCCACTGCAGAAGTACATCTCGCTCCTGTTCACAGGGCTTACTTCAATGATGAAGCAGGGCTGGTTGTCTGGACAAGAAGTTGTCCTGCTGCTGGGTCTCGGTGCCGTTTTTCCACCTAAGCTTGAAGGTGGAAATGTGTTCCAACTTGGTCCCTGGGACTGCAGCATAGCCAAACATCGCGAGCAGCGTCGGCCACACCCACCACCAGAACCATCACACCGTCCTATACACATAAAGAAGAACTAAAACATAGAGTGTTGTGACAATCTATGCGTTAATGTTTGGCAGCATAGGTGATTCATTAAAATTATACGAAGAATGGAAAATGTGATATTTAGAATATTTTTTGCCATTTAGTAGCTAATTTAAGCACTTACCCAATGCCTCAATTTGTTTTAGGTCAGTAATGTCTGAGCCAAAAGAATGAATGTATGAATTTAATACAATTCACCCACTCCCACCCCACACACAAATCTGAAATTCAATTTAAGACACTTCTTAAACATTAGTGCATTAACAAAAAAAGGAAAATCTTAAGAGATTCAGTAGGATTTTCTATGTTAGACTTAAGCTAATAGTTCAATAGTTTTTACATATTTCAATATACCAATTTGACTTTAATGTTGAAACAGATGCTAAAACATGGAATAATTTCATAACTAGAGAAACATGTTATTCACAAACACTAGCAAAGGTAGCTTATAGTTAAGCTTACTTAAGTCAGCAAGTCAGGCTACAGTGTGTAAGAATAGTCGTAAACGATAATTTGTCTCAGTCTTACATGACAGAATAAGTAAACAGAAAATATAAAATGGCTGAAACAGCGTCATTAACGCCAGCTACAGTAGAGGCGCAGAAAAAGGTGTCATGACTGAAGTATTCCCAAACTCTGGAAGACCGTATGCGAGCCTTTTTTGCCGCGTGTTTCTCCAGAGGCTCCGGAGCTCCGCTGGTTGACACAGCCATGTTGGTTCATGTGCAGGGGGACGAGCGGCAAATTTCTTTTTTGCAGGGTGGTAGGTGATGTCTCATTAATATTTATGAGAGAAGTGCTACATGATTGGCCAGTGCATGCCTTACAAAATGGTGCGGCACTGCATCCAAGCCTGCGGCACTCAGAGTCACAAATACAGTGGAAACCATTTGTAGTAATTACGTCTGTCTGGCTGATTTCCAACTAATTGATATTTGTATATTTATTACATGAATATAAGGTAATATAAGGTAATAGAAGAGGTATTTAATGGTTTTCCATCTGAGGAATTTGCAAAAAAACTGCAGTGCATGATGGGTCGGACCTAAAGGCTGCCTTAACGTCCTCATCTGTATGACGACATACATCAAGACTAGGAAGGTGCATAATGTTCATGTCTGGTTGCGTTTGTTGGTCCAGAAAGTAATTCAATTTCGCCATGTAGGTTACGTTCTTAAAAACTGCTTGGATATAGCCCGATTATATGCTGTGGGCCTTTTAATTTCTTTGTTTACCAGGTAGGCTACCTTCTTTAAACTGCGTTTTGTTAGACTACATATTTAGGGAGGTCTTTATAAATTTATAGTAGTCTTCATAAATATGTACATAGTTTTAGCCTAACCCAGCCACTTAAGGGAGAAAGCCAGCTCAACTAGGTGTCGGTCCCAAGCCCGGATTAATGGGGAGGGTTGGCGTCAAGAAATAAAGAGACTGTATCTTCACTGCATGACTGATGTCAAAAATGTGTGAAATATGTGGTTGTATTAATAAATGCATTAAAGTAGGTTAATGATTCTGTGCTGTCTAAATTGTATAGAAAATTTCTACGTATAGCCAAACAAATCTCCTCCTGTTTGAAAAGGCATAGAAAAAGCAATTTAGCCACTAAAACTTTACAGTTTTTGTGAGGGACAGTCGAATTCTCTCGTTTCTCTCGTCAAGTTTTTTTGTGATCCTGCACCTACACTTTGCCGGCCCCAGGAGGATGGGCTCCCCCCTTTGAGTTTGGTCCCTCCCAAGGTTTCTTCCTTCTTGGGAGTTTTTTCCATGCTATCGGCGCCTATGGCTTACTCACTGGGGGCTTTGGGTGGGCATGATATAAAGCAAAGCATTTTCCCTCCCAGTTTCCTCCTCTGGTCCACATTGCAGGACCATCAGCCATCAGAAACAGCCAGACGGTCTCCTTCAGCTTCTTTAGTGTCCTTGGAAGCCAAGGCAGTTTTAGGTCTGAGAAGAGGTTTATCAGAAGGACACATATTACGTCGTTTGTCCTGAAATGTAACATGGGGAGGAAAAGTTAAGCGGTTTAGTCAGATTGGAGTCGTTTATTCAGCAGTGGCAGCGCCAGTGACTTAATGCTACAGGTGCTATAGGGGAGTGACCGGGTGCTTTAGCTTTTCAGCTTATGTAGATGGTGTATAGAAGCACACAGCACGATAAGCTACAGCATGGATAAAATAGGATAAAATATAAAATTCTAACGTCTAGCTCACAGAGCCTCTATGTGTACTTTGAAGAAAAAATACACTACAAGTATGCTGTAAAAACCGCAAAAATGTCTTACACAATATACAGATTTTACAGATAGTTAAAGAAAAAATGAAACCAATATTTTGGGGGTGCTGTGGGGGTACTATGGTCATTGGAGGAGGAGCTAGAGCCCCCCCCCCCAAGCTTTTCCTTGGTGCTGCCACTGTTGTTCAGATTAAAAGTAACATTGTCATTAATAAACAGTACTCTGATCAAATTTTTGCATGTACAAACACAATCAAAGTTTAACCACATGTTTAGACACAATTCACACACCTGTTACATTTCCATAATGCTAAGACTCTCTACACTTACTTCATCCACTTTCTTGTTTGGTACACAGTCATTTGATGGATGTGTAAGATCATTACCAGACCGTCTGCTGCAAACTCTACAGTTAATGAATGGCTGCAAAAACACACAGACACACAAAAACAGTATTTAAAGAGTGGTGGGCAATAAATACAGTGAGAGAAGGTGTAGTAAAGATATATCTAATGATTTAAGGCAGAGCTGCTGGAGTGCAGGGTTTAATGACACAGAACAATTTTAGAGGAAAGAGCTTCCAAAGCAGGGTCACCATAAGGCTATATTATACAAAGCAAGTTCATCTAAAAGTATGAACAACAAATCCCGTTTAACTGAACACTGCTCTGTATTAAAATACTGTCCTCCGATCAAGCTAAGTGGTCCTGTAGTTCACTATTTAAAGAGGTAAATTTAAAGGGTAATTCACACTGCACATCTACCCTGCTCTGACCAGGTTTAATTACTGGCTTTCTAATTAAAACAAGAGTTAAGTCCTGCCCTTTCACCACAAAACACCACACTGCCATTTAAGGCTGATTTCAACAATGAGTTTTAGTTAACCTGGCTCGATTGAGTTAACTCTGGGTATGTAAAACCCGCTTTGTAGTACAGCCCACAGGTCTTTAAATAAGGCCAGCTAGGGTTCATAGCTCGAAGCATAATCTACAGGTCACCCCTCAGATGATTAGCATTTGCTTCTGCCTGGTAATCCAGCCTTTAAGCCTGTAAACCTACTAAAATTTGAGAATAAGGTGAAGGAACTGGCTCTTTGAGGCCACCTATGTATTTGTTACTTTATTGTTGGCTAACTTTCCCCCGCAGGGCATCAAAAAAGTTAACATGAACCTAAATTAATTTGCTAACTGATATGTCCAATGCTCACAGTCACAGTGACTCTTTACTTACCCTCTTGTCCATGAAAATACAGTCAGCCCGATGGTCTGTTGCAGTTGACTTTGGACATTTTGTTGCTCTCAAGAGAATCTCAATGTCAATGTATTCACTGCTGATCTAAATCACATAAACACGTTATATACAAAATTGCCTACAACTGTTTTAAAGGCAATATAACAAACAATAATCACCCAAAAAATGGCAAACTGTCACAGACTTGACTGCAGCAGATTCAGAGAGAAACTGTGAGAAGGTAAAATTGACCAGGGCTGAGATATACAACCATCACTTTCATTGTGAAGAGACATTAAGCATCATATGCATTGAAATTAAAACATCAAAATCAATGTGATACTCATTAGTTCAGCTTGCAGATGATGAAAGTTTCACACTTTTGTAAACACTTTCTCAGCAGTTACCTTCGGACGGCCCTGGATGTTATAGAAATTCATGTGCTGACGGGTTCCTTGATGAGCATTTTCGACTGCGAGTTTAATGGCCGTCTTGTGAGTGCAGGGAGACTGTGGTAATCTTGCTGGGCCTCTGTGGAGATAAGCAGAGCTCCATAAGCCAAAACCAGAAGCAGCAGGCGGGTCATCTTCCTCTCAGCTTTGAAGGGAGAAGCAGGACTGAGGACACTGATCTGTGGTCCCCTTATCCAGCACGTCCAGGGGCGTGTCCTTCACTCGAAACAAACAGACCTTTGAACAACATTGGAAAACTCTTCAGGATGAATTGAGGCAGGTGGTCAAGTGGGTTTATTGTTATTTCAGCAATATACACAGTACACAGTGAAAGGAAACATTGTTCCTCCTGGACCACGGTGCAACACAAAGAAGAAAAACAGAAACAACACAAGATGACACAAGTGCGGGCAAGATAGAACTATACAGAGTGAAAGGAGCACAAACAGAGGGAGAAAGTGCAAGATAAACACAAGAGCAACAATACAATACTACAGGACAAGACAGCGCAGTCAAGAACACAGAGTGCAGCCAGAGCTAACCTGAATAGGGGCATCAAGGTTGCCAGGCAGGCAGAGAAACAGAAAATAGAGGTCTACTTCACATACAACAACCCACAGTGGGTGTGGCAGGGAATACAACACATTACAAACTTCAAAGGCAACAACACCGTCACTGTTAACAGCAACGCCCTTTTAGCAAAGGAGCTAAACAGCTTCTTTGCTCGTCTGGAGGAACACAGAGCAGACATAGCCACACTGCCCCCTCCCCCAATCTCCAGCACTCACAGACTCCCTCTGCAGGAACACCACGCGAGAAGGCACATTGCATCTCTAGGTGTGTGGAGTTTAAGACAAGGCAAGTGATGCTACGATAATATAATTCCTTGGTAAGACCCCACCTAGAATATTGTGTGCGGGTTTGGTTACCATACCTTAAGAAGGACATTGCTGCCTTGGAAAAGGTGCAACGTAGGGCAACGAGAATGATTCCTGGTCTTAGAGGAATGTCTAATGAGGAGAGGTTAGCTGAGCTGAATCTGTTTAGCCTCGAGCAAAGGAGACTAAGGGGGGACATAATCCAGGTGTTTAAGATTCTAACAGGTCTGGATGCTGTTCAGCCAAATGGCTATTTCAATGTTAGTTTAAATACCAGAACTCGTGGCCATAAGTGGAAATTAGCTGGAGAACATTTTAAAACGAATTTGATGAAGCATTTCTGTACACAGCGTGTAGTTAGAGTATGGAATAGTCTTCCTGTTATTGTAACACAAGCTAAAACCCTGGGTTCTTTTAAATCAGAGCTAGATAAGATTTTTGAGCTATTAGCTAAGTTCTCCTCAAAGGAGCTTGATGGGCCGAATGGCCTCCTCTCATTTGTAAATCTCTTTGGTTCTTATGAGTCAGCTTACAGAGATGAGGTCCAGAAACTGATAGGTTGGAGTTCAGCAAACAATTTGGCACTAAACAGCACAAAGACAAAGGAATCACTGACTTCAGGAAGGATGGAGGCGACACTGGCCTGCCTAGATGGATGGATGGATGTTTTTATTGACATTGTAAGTACAATGAGATTTAGTTTGGAACGCGCCAGCAGCTACACAGTATATTTACAATTATATAGATTGTGAGGCATAAAATAAGGTGTGAGTAATATAACATAACGACATAATATAAGTAATCATTAATTAATCATTACAGATGGTATGAGGTGTGAACCGCTAGGCTGCTATGGCATGTTTGGTATCAAACCGATGGAAAATCACTCCAGTTTCCAAATCTGGTCAGTGGTTACCACGAAAGTGAATATATCAAAAGTTACACCAGCCTAACGAAAATCATCAATACAAGGGAAATCACTCTGGTCATAAATCTCAAAAGGACTGATACAGACCCCCTTCCGAAAGCCCGCCAAATGGATGGTCAGCCATTGGTCCAGGAGTCGAATTCCTGGTCACTCCTATTCACGAACTTTACACTATAAAACCTGGCACCTCAGAACAAAGCCAGGAGAGGAGAAACAGAAGGGAGGAGAAAACAAAAGACCATCAGCACGAAGAGAGGCAGAGAACATCAGCCCAAGAGAAGAGAAGCCCACAAGAAGCCCTCCTGAAGCCTATCAGTGAAGACCCAGCTGGACAGAGAACTGCAACCAAGCCCAAGCTTCACCAGGAGAGGGAATCAGAGGGGCTCCACTCCAACAACCGCTGCAAACACCGCGCCTCCCTGAGTGCCATCACCCATCAGCTCATCAGCCTCCGCAACCAACTGCCAAGACCCCCCCCCCCCACTCTGCAACCAAGTAAACAAACTTCCTTTCATTTATAACAACCTAAACTCCTATTCACCTGCTATATTACTTTAGGACAGTATTTCCACAAATTGCTTGCTTTGCAGAACAGTATTTTCCCTTTTAAGGTTACTCATTTTAAATCTGGTCATTGCATTTTCATGATTACATTGTTTGTGTCCACTCCGTTATTTCGTGTTTATTGTTTGTTAGGTGTAATGTCTGTCTTATGTTAGTTATAGGAATAAATGCATGTCTTTTACACAACTTCAGCCTCCGTTCATTGAGTGCTCACAAGAATCCCTGCCTGTGCGATCTACGCTCTGAAACCTCAAATTCGCCTGAAATATCGCGAGACTCTCTCTCATTGGCCGTGAGGGGAGCTTCGCTACCGATCGTTTACATTACCTGGTGACGCAGCTCGTTGGACAAGCCTTCTATTCTAACCCAGGTTATTACGTGATACTGGTTATTAATGAGTTCCATTTAAGTCACACATTAACAGACTCACGGTGTTTCGCAATTGAGTTTGAGCCGACCATTCAGCATAAAAATTGGTTAATAATCACAAGGCACAAGGTTTAAACTTATTCTGAGCACACAATTTAAACTTTTTATGACCGAACGTGCAGTGAAGAAGCGCTACTGTCAACTGGTTGCAAAAGTCGCACTCATGGCAATCTGAAGGCATTTAAGCGGGATCATATGGGCTTATTATAGTTATTTTTATTTCTATTATTAGTAGTTATATTATTTTGTTTTATTTTCGGTGATTTCATTGTAGTTCTTTCGTATTAAACTGCAGTAAACTTTAACCCTATGTCTGACGAGATTCTCAGATGTAGCGCTTTGTTTCCAGGTTCAATTCGGACGAGTGTCTCCGTTTCTATATATCCTGGGAGAGATCTCTCTATTAGCGAACGGGAATACTTGTTATGAGGTTCTAACCTAAATTATGTTGCGCTTGGACATAAGACCGATAGCTTAGTTACCTATCAGGATCATACTCGTATGTGTGTGCCTGCTTTAGACAAAGCAAGTTTAACACAACTTTGCGCTGTGAGCCAAGTGTGTGTCATTTAGAAATTGGGAGTCTCCTGTGCTTGAGACCCGCCGTGGTTAAGCACCATTTGCGACGAGATATAGTGCACTCACAATTTAAATCTGTCGCCGTAACGCGTGCGCCGTCTCGCTTCAGTAATTGTTTTAAGGGGTGATGACGAAGATGACGAATTTACTTTCCTGAAGAGGAGCAGGATGGGTCACGCGTTCTGTAAGATTTGTCTCCCACGGGGAAGGAACGATGTCAGTCGGCATGAAAAATCCAAGTCATTAGTGAATGACAGAGCCGCATGAGTGAACATGAAAAATTAATAGAAAATAAATGACAAATGGTTATTTTATATTTTATATATTTTATATATTTATATTTATATTATATTTTATATAATTTATATTATTTTATATTTCCTGTCTTAAAATGTAAGGGATACTGGAGCCTGGTTGCGGTGGTGGGATGGCTCACGGCGGGTGCCGGAAAATTTCCTTTATTTTCAAATCCAAACCTTGACAGGTATGCTGCTGTTCCAAATCATGGGTGCATGTTACAAGTGTCCCCAAGATCAGGGTGCAGTTTACTCTGCAACTCCAATGGAGGGGGACGGGGTTGTCCGTCAAGTTCACCGAACAGAGTTGCGTCCAGTACCACAGGGGGTTGTTATGTCAGGGGAAGATGTTCTGGTAATGTCTCCTGAGTCTGGGTTGCCCACAGGGGCAACAGAAATGGAATCGGATGAGGACTCTGTGATTTTACGGGGACAGGGCTGGTGGGAGGGGTCGCAATAGAGCATCCACAAGTAGGCCTCGTATAATGGAGGAGGTTATGTCCCCCCCGAGGTGTAGAGACCAGTTAAACGTTCGGTGAGGTCCACCACTGGTCATCATACCAACCCTTATAAGTTACCACGGTCAGTGAATGATCGTTCGGTTGGGGAGGAAGACCAGTGGTTTGGGGATAGAATTCTTAGCTGTGATCGTTGGGTCATCAATTTCATTTTGGGGGATGGATTGTAGCCAGGCAATTATAGGCAGGTATAGGAACTGCAGTTCGGACTGGAGGCATAGCCGGGGCGAGATGGCTGTGCATGTTCCGATGGTAGGGCATATTGGCAAAGGAGCAGGCACGGGAAAGACAGGCAGGGTCCTGATAGATTTGGTGGAGCATCGGCGGGCATATTGAATTTGCAGTGTAGCAGCCTTTCTGTTTGCTTGTTTCAGGGGTGAACAATCTTATCCGCAAAGGGCCGGTGTGTATGCAGGTTTTCGCTGCAACTCCCTAATTAGATTTCTAATTAGAGGACTGATTAGCTGAAGAGTCCTCATACCTGGTTTTGAAGAGCTGACCTAAAGGTTACCCCAAAAACCTGTTTTTTTTTTGTTTGAATGGGGCAGTGAGTCATGGGGTAAACTACTGTTCTTTAGGGGTTTTCAAGGTGGAATTACGGGTCGATAATTTTAAGGATCAGGTTGTAAACCTCCCTGGTGTTGCTTTAATATGTTTTATCTGAGGTTGTATCGTGTATTATCAAGCCAGCCGGCTTAGTGGCCTCGGGAGCGGGGTTTAGTGGGAGCAGCTGGCTAGTTTTATTTTCTTTTTTGTTTGTGTCTTTTTCTTTGTTGTATGTATATTTTGGGTTCATTATTAGGCAGGCTGGGCCTTTTGGCACCTGTAGTCTGGGTGCTGGATTGCCCATAGGGGTCTTTTTTATTGCTGTGATTTGCTGTGTCATTCACTAGTGTGATTTGTGCTGGATGTGTTTTTAAGGTTGTGCTGTGGCGTGTACCTGAGCAAACTTTGGGCAACCTGTTCTCTTGTTGGCTTTATTGACAAAGGGTGGATTAGTCTAATTACGGCCTGCTACAAATAGCTGCATATAACGTATAAAAAAAATCACCTTATGGGTGCTCCGTAGGGTAGCAAGATCTTGAGTTTTTTTTACAGTACTCGGGTACGTTTTAAAATTTTCGACCAATCAGCAAACATTATTCTGACAGCATAGCTGGGAAACCAATGAAAAGTGAGTGCAACGTTCTAGAACTTGACTTCGGGTTGACGCTCCCTATAAAAGAGCTGGGTACTGCTTCAAGGCGTTCAGTTGGCGCTACCTCCTGATAGAGTAGCACTGTACGGCTCTTGTTCCGTAAAACAACATCAAAAGGATGAAAAAAAAAACAATATTTAAAGAAGACGAAAAAAATCAATTTTTAAAGAAGACGAAAAAAACATCGTCTAAAAAAATAAGCCAAAAAAATAATATCCGAAGAAGGAAAAACATGCAAAGTAAAAAAAAACAAACAAAAATAAAAAACAATATCCAAAGAAGAAGGAAAAAAACATCCAAAGGGAGAAAAGAAGAACTGAAGGGCCAACGAGGTAGGAGGAAATACAAATTTCGTTTCAGCACCGTTGGAGTGCCAAGCCGTGAAAAGCATTTGGCCAGAAGACAAGGTAAGTGTTGTATCTGTTATTTTAAAACAGCGCTTTTCAAAATGCTGCTTTATAATCGTTTGAGATCGTTAGCCAGTGTGACAGCTGAAGGCTTTTTGAGTTTACCAACATAAAGTTTTATTTCTGTATTAGGACATTGTCAGGAACAATGATGTGTTCATCGCTATGATGTGGTCAAAAAGCGATGCATTGAATCTTAGAAACATTTGTGATTTTTCAAACGATGCTTTTCCTTTTATTTAATCAGTAAAATTTCCATCGGTTTTATATAGTGCCCCTTGAAATATGTCTTTAGCTCATTTTCCGGGCATTTTACTAGAATGCATCCTGAGAAATACACAAGCTCTGCTGCATTTCCGTGCCTCGATGTTTAGTGCCGAGTATAATTGTTGCAGTTGCCTTTTATATATTCCATGAGACCTGTTGGTACCAAGAGAAGTGTGAGACTGTCAGGGTGAATTTATCATACAATCGCACGCATAAATACCTGAGGGTTGCCAGTCCTTTTGCGTTGTTACAGGAGGACTAGAGCTGACGAGTGTGTTTCTACACACTATCAAGGGCATTGTAGTACAGTTTTCTCAGGTGGGAGAATGCTGCCGATCTCCTATTTGACAATACAGCCCTTGATATATTAGAATATTACAGAACTAGAAGCCTTTTGCAAGGAAGAATGTGAGAAAATCCCAAGTACAAGAACTGAAAGCCTTTCAGCTGGCTATAAGAAGCGCTTGTAAGCTGTGATATCTGGCAGAGGAGGTGTTACTAAGTACTGATTACGTAGGGTGCCCAAACTTTTGCAGAGTGCCATAATAATGTTTTTATTTTGTAATTTTGTTCAATTTATGGCATAAAAAGTAACTATTCATCAATGTTTGCTGAAAATATTGTGTATTTTTCCCCCAGTTCCTAAAGAGACTGTATTAACTGATATTGTTGCTTTTGTAATTGAAAAGATGTTATTTGTCAAGGGGTGCCAAACCTTTGCATAAGACTGTACACAGTGTGTGTATGTGTTTATGTGAGTGTGTGTCTGTGTGTGTGTGTGTATATATATATATGTGTGTGTGTGTATATATTTCTGTATATGCATGTGTATATATATATTTATATATAGTTCACACACATTCAAACTTATTTGAATACACATTCAAAATTATTTTTATTATTATTATTTTCGTTTTTTTTTTTTTTTGTGTTTTAAAATTTTTTATTTTTGCAATGGAAATAAAAATAAAGCAGTCCTCCGTAGAGGAGGGGTGGTGGAGGGAATATATATATATATATACATATATATAAAATAATTGTCACACAACTGGGGTGACATGCCTTTCCTGCTCACCCAATTTTAGTGCACTTTAGTTATGCATAATGACCTTCTAGTCTCGATACACCCATATATATATATGTATATATATATATAGTTTTTTTTGTTTTTTTTTTTGCAATAGACAATAAAAATAACGCAGTTCTCCATAAAGGAGGGATGGTGGATGGAATATATATATACATATATATAAAATAATTGTCACACAACCTGGGTGACATGCCTTGCCTGCTCACCCAGTTTTAGTGCACCTTAGTTATTCATAATGACCATCTAGTCTCGATACACCCATAAATATATATGTATATATATATAGTTTTTTTTTTTTTTTTTTTTGCAATAGACAATAAAAATAACGCAGTTCTCCATAAAGGAGGGATGGTGGATGGAATATATATATACATATATATAAAATAATTGTCACACAACTTGGGTGACATGCCTTGCCTGCTCACCCAATTTTAGTGCAACTTAGTTATCCATAATGACCAACTAGTCTCGATACACCCATATATATATATATATGTACATATATATATAGTTTTTTTATTAGCAATAGAAAAGAAAAATAACGCAGTTCTCCGTAAAGGAGGGATGGTGGATGGAATATATATATATATATATACATTTATATAAAATAATTGTCACACAACCTGGGTGACATGCCTTGCCTGCTCACCCAATTTTAGTGCACC
This sequence comes from Brienomyrus brachyistius, assembly GCF_023856365.1. Lineage (NCBI taxonomy): Eukaryota > Metazoa > Chordata > Actinopteri > Osteoglossiformes > Mormyridae > Brienomyrus > Brienomyrus brachyistius. The sequence continues at coordinate 19,427 of NW_026043273.1, read as the reverse complement.
TTAGTTATCCATACTGACCATCTAGTCTCGACACACCCATATATATATATATATATATATATATATATATATGTATATATATAGATATTTTTTCTTTTTCTTGTGTTTTTTTTTCGCAATGGATATTAAAAATAAAGCAGTCCTCCGTAAAGGAGGGGTGGTGGAGGGAATATATATATACATATATATATAAAATAATTGTCACACAACCTGGGTGACATGCCTTGCCTGCTCACCCAATTTTAGTGCAACTTAGTTATCCATAATGACCAACTAGTCTCGATACACCCATATATATATATATATATGTACATATATATAGTTTTTTTATTAGCAATAGAAAAGAAAAATAACGCAGTTCTCCGTAAAGGAGGGATGGTGGATGGAATATATATATATATATATATATATATATATATATATATATATATATATATACATTTATATAAAATAATTGTCACACAACCTGGGTGACATGCCTTGCCTGCTCACCCAATTTTAGTGCACTTTAGTTATCCATACTGACCATCTAGTCTCGACACACCCATATATATATATATATATATATATATATATATATATATATGTATATATATATAGATATTTTTTCTTTTTCTTGTGTTTTTTTTTCGCAATGGATATTAAAAATAAAGCAGTCCTCCGTAAAGGAGGGGTGGTGGAGGGAATATATATATACATATATATATAAAATAATTGTCACACAACCTGGGTGACATGCCTTGCCTGCTCACCCAATTTTAGTGCAACTTAGTTATCCATAATGACCAACTAGTCTCGATACACCCATATATATATATATATATGTACATATATATAGTTTTTTTATTAGCAATAGAAAAGAAAAATAACGCAGTTCTCCGTAAAGGAGGGATGGTGGATGGAATATATATATATATATATATATATATATATATATATATATATATATATATATATATATACATTTATATAAAATAATTGTCACACAACCTGGGTGACATGCCTTGCCTGCTCACCCAATTTTAGTGCACTTTAGTTATCCATACTGACCATCTAGTCTCGACACACCCATATATATATATATATATATATATATATATATGTATATATATATAGATATTTTTTCTTTTTCTTGTGTTTTTTTTTCGCAATGGATATTAAAAATAAAGCAGTCCTCCGTAAAGGAGGGATGGTGGATGGAATATATATATAAAATAATTGTCACACAACCGGGGTGACATGCCTTGCCTGCTCACCCAATTTTAGTGCACCTTAGTTATTCATAATGACCATCTAGTCTCGATACACCCATAAATATATATGTATATATATATAGTTTTTTTATTAGCAATAGAAAAGAAAAATAACGCAGTTCTCCGTAAAGGAGGGATGGTGGATGGAATATATATATATATATATACATTTATATAAAATAATTGTCACACAACCTGGGTGACATGCCTTGCCTGCTCACCCAATTTTAGTGCACTTTAGTTATCCATAATGACCATCTAGTCTCGATACACCCATGAATATATATGTATATATATATATATATATATATATATATATATAGTTTTTCTGTTTTTTTTTTGCAATAGACAATAAAAATAACGCAGTTCTCCGTAAAGGAGGGATGGTGGATGGAATATGTATATGCATATATATAAAATAATTGTCACACAACCTGGGTGACATGCCTTGCCTGCTCACCCAATTTTAGTGCACCTCAGTTATCCATACTGACCATCTAGTCTCGACACACCCATATATATATATATATATATATATATATGTATATATATAGATATTTTTTCTTTTTCTTGTGTTTTTTTTTCGCAATGGATATTAAAAATAAAGCAGTCCTCCGTAAAGGAGGGGTGGTGGAGGGAATATATATATACATTTATATAAAATAATTGTCACACAACTGGGGAGACATGCCTTGCCTGCTCACCCAATTTTAGTGCACCTTAGTTATCCATAATGACCAGCTAGTCTCGATACACCCATAAATATATATGTATATATATAGTTTTTTTTTTTTCGCAATGGACAATAAAAATAACGCAGTTCTCCGTAAAGGAGGGATGGTGGATGGAATATATATATAAAATAATTGTCACACAACCGGGGTGACATGCCTTGCCTGCTCACCCAATTTTAGTGCACCTTAGTTATTCATAATGACCAGCTAGTCTCGATACACCCATAAATATATATGTATATATATGTATTGTTTTTTTTTTTTTTTTTTTTTTGCAATAGACAATAAAAATAGCGCAGTTCTCCATAAAGGAGGGATGGTGGATGGAATATATATATACATATATATAAAATAATTGTCACACAACCTGGGTGACATGCCTTGCCTGCTCACCCAATTTTAGTGCAACTTAGTTATCCATAATGACCAACTAGTCTCGATACACCCATATATATATATATATATATGTACATATATATAGTTTTTTTATTAGCAATAGAAAAGAAAAATAACACAGTTCTCCGTAAAGGAGGGATGGTGGATGGAATATATATATATATATATATATATATATATATATATATATACATTTATATAAAATAATTGTCACACAACCTGGGTGACATGCCTTGCCTGCTCACCCAATTTTAGTGCACTTTAGTTATCCATACTGACCATCTAGTCTCGACACACCCATATATATATATATATATATATATGTATATATATAGATATTTTTTCTTTTTCTTGTGTTTTTTTTTCGCAATGGATATTAAAAATAAAGCAGTCCTCCGTAAAGGAGGGATGGTGGATGGAATATAATATATAAAATAATTGTCACACAACCGGGGTGACATGCCTTGCCTGCTCAACCAATTTTAGTGCACCTTAGTTATTCATAATGACCATCTAGTCTCGATACACCCATAAATATATATGTATATATATATAGTTTTTTTATTAGCAATAAAAAAGAAAAATAACGCAGTTCTCCGTAAAGGAGGGATGGTGGATGGAATATATATATATATATATATATATATATATATATATATATATATATACATTTATATAAAATAATTGTCACACAACCTGGGTGACATGCCTTGCCTGCTCACCCAATTTTAGTGCACTTTAGTTATCCAGAATGACCATCTAGTCTCGATACACCCATGAATATATATGTATATATATATATATATATATATATATATATATATATATATATATAGTTTTTCTGTTTTTTTTTTGCAATAGACAATAAAAATAACGCAGTTCTCCATAAAGGAGGGATGGTGGATGGAATATGTATATGCATATATATAAAATAATTGTCACACAACCTGGGTGACATGCCTTGCCTGCTCACCCAATTTTAGTGCACCTTAGTTATCCATACTGACCATCTAGTCTCGATACACCCATATATATATATATATATATATATATATATATATATATATATATATATATGTACATATATATAGTTTTTTTATTAGCAATAGAAAAGAAAAATAACGCAGTTCTCCGTAAAGGAGGGATGGTGGATGGAATATATATATAAAATAATTGTCACACAACCGGGGTGACATGCCTTGCCTGCTCAACCAATTTTAGTGCACCTTAGTTATCCATACTGACCATCTAGTCTCGATACACCCATAAATATATATACTGAACAAAAATATAAACGCAACACTCTTGTTTCTGCTCCCATTTTTCATGAGATGGACTTAAAGACCTACAATTCATTCCAGATACACAATATTACCATTTCTCTCAAACATTTCTCACAAATCAGTCTAAATGTGTGATAGTGAGCACTTCTGCTTTGCTGAGATAATCCATCCCACCTCACAGGTGTGCCACATCAAGATGCTGATCTGACATCATGGGTAGTGCACAGGTGTACCTTATACTGCCCACAATAAATGGCCACCCTGGAATGTGCAGTTTTTTGCTTTATTGGGGGTCTGGGGACTCAGAACCGGTCAGTATCTGGTGTGACCACCATTTGCCTCATACAATGCAACACATCTTCTTCGCATAGAGTTTATCAGATTGTCAATTGTGGCCTGTGGAATGTTGGTCCACTCCTCTTCAATGGCTGTGCGAAGTTGTTGGATATTAGTGGGAACTGGTACACGCTGTCGTATACGCCGGTCAAGCACATCCCAAACATGCTCAACGGGTGACATGTCCGGTGAGTATGCTGGCCATGCAAGAACTGGGACATTTTCAGCTTCCAAGAACTGTGTACAGATCCTTGCAACATGGGGCCGTGCATCATCTGTCTGAGTGGCTGGTCTCAGACGATCTTGGAGGTGAACCTGCTGGATGTGGAGGTCCTGGGCTGGTGTGGTTACACGTGGTCTGCGGTTGTGAGGCCGGTTGGATGTACTGCCATATTCTCTGAAACGCCTTTGGAGACGGCTTATGGTTGAGAAATGAACATTCAATGCACGAGCAACAGATCTGGTTGACATTCCTGCTGTCAGCATGCCAATTGCACGCTCCCTCAATGCTTGTGGCATCTGTGGCATTTTGCTGTGAGACAAAACTGCACATTCCAGGGTGGCCTTTTATTGTGGGCAGTATAAGGTACACCTGTGCACTACCCATGATGTCAGATCAGCATCTTGATGTGGCACACCTGTGAGGTGGGATGGATTATCTCAGCAAAGCAGAAGTGCTCACTATCACACATTTAGACTGATTTGTGAGAAATGTTTGAGAGAAATGGTAATATTGTGTATCTGGAATGAATTGTAGATCTTTAAGTCCATCTCATGAAAAATGGGAGCAAAAACAAAAGTGTTGCGTTTATATTTTTGTTCAGTGTATGTATATGTATACATATAGTTTTTTTTGTGTTTGTGAAAACGGGTCTTTAATCGGGGAAACGGAGCGGGTAGAGCAGGACGGAACGCAGGCATTGACAAACTACAATGACGGACAGGGAAAACAGGTAAGACCAGGACTTAAAATAGGTCATGACTAATCAAAGTAATCGGGCAAAGCAGGAGACGATCAGGGAAGCACACGTGGGTAATCAGGGGGCGTGGCACACACGAGGAGCGGACAAGCCGGGCATATATGTATATCTATATAAAACCTCATTAATGAGGGACAGGGAACAGAACGGACAGACAGAACTGGCACAGGGGAAGGAGCCAGGACAAGACTTGACATAAGACAGGAAAGGCAGAGAAACAGATCAGAAAGGGGGACACGGAGGGAACAGGCAGGACAAAAGGACCGGGAGTGAACGAAGGGAACATCGGGGAAAGAGGAGCAGAAGCCAGAGGGACGAGGGACAAAGAGAGGAGGGACAGAGACAGGAGGAACAAAGCGAGGGGGAGCAGAGGCAGGAGGGACAAAGACGGGAGGCCAGGGAGAGAAGGAGGGGGAACCAAGAGGAGCCCGAGGGAGACCCAGCGGGCGACGGGAGGCAGCCGGAAGGGCTGCAGGCGGCCGGGAGGCCGGAGCCGGAGGGGCCGAGGAGACGGGGTGAGGGACAGACGCAGGGACGAAGGAGGGAGTCGGAGGGGAGACCAGGGAAGGGGACGAAGGAGCTGGAAGGGACCCTGGCGAGGGCAAGGAGAGAGGGGGAGCCGCAGCAGACGGCGACGTCCTCCGACACGCCAGAGCGGGAGGACCAGCAGGCGAATGAGGAGCCGCCGTCGGGGGGCCCGCAGGCAACCGATAAGACGCCGGAGGAGGGACCGAGGCAGGGCGACGAGGCCGCGGAGGGGGACCCGCAGACGACAGCCGACCCGGAGGGCCAGGACCCGCAGGTGCCGACCAAGCCCTAGCGCCGGCGAGGGAGGGCGAGCCAGGGGGCTGGGCGGGTGGGACCCCAGCCGTGCGTCTGTGTCCTCTCCCCTTATGGGACACAGACATAAGGACCTGCGGCCGGGGTCGGGCTCGTCGGGGTGAGGGTACCAGAGTCACAGGGGGAGAAGGGACTGGAGTGGGGCCAGGGACTGGAGCTGCAGGCTGCAGAGGGGGCGCCTGCCCGGGAGCTGCAGGCAGGGAAAGCGCCTCGGACGTGGGCGCGGTAGCTGCAGGCAGCGGAGACGGCTGCTCGGGCTCTGGGGCCGCAGGGGGCACTTATTTTATTATATAAAATAAGTGTCACACAACCGGGGTGACATGCCTTGCCTGCTTGTGGGATGAGGAAGACTCAGGGACTGGAAATGGGATTAAAACTGAAGATGTGCTCATTCCTTTGTGTATTTACAAATTTTCCTTCCGTCAGACATGAGGAGTTTGCTGCTATATTTGGCACTAATAGAGATTCTGATGCTGCTATTTTTATTGTCTATTAGTTTGTTATTATTTACAAGTTCTGTTGTGTTTTTGCATTTTTCTCTTCTGGTTAATTAACTGCTGTCTGTTTGCTGTGAAGTATGAGTGTGGTGAGTAAGACTCAGGGACTGGAAGTGGGATTACAACTAAAGATAACATGCTTATTCCTTTTTGTATTGTTTACAAATTTCCTTCCGTCAAACATGAGGAGTTTGCTGCTATATTGTGCACTAACAGAGATTCTGATGCTGCTATTTTTATTGTTTATAAATGTGTTATTGTTTCCAAGTTGAGTATTCAATAAATGCTAAATTGAGAAATTTTGTGTATCGTTTGTTATTATTAGTGTGATATTTTACCATGCAAATAGAGGGGAAAACGTCCAATTATCGGCCAAAAAAAATCAGCAGCATATATCGGCCATCGCCTGACCCTTGACTTGAAAAACCCATATCGGTCGACCTCTAGTAACAGTACATTCTGTCCAATTCATCCATCGAGTTAAGTCACACACCCACTTGAGGGGGCACTCCGGCAGACGTGAGGATGGGGATGTTCTTTCCGCTATAACATCCACTGCAGAAGTACATCTCGCTCCTGTTCACAGGGCTTACTTCAATGATGAAGCAGGGCTGGTTGTCTGGACAAGAAGTTGTCCTGCTGCTGGGTCTCGGTGCCGTTTTTCCACCTAAGCTTGAAGGTGGAAATGTGTTCCAACTTGGTCCCTGGGACTGCAGCATAGCCAAACATCGCGAGCAGCGTCGGCCACACCCACCACCAGAACCATCACACCGTCCTATACACATAAAGAAGAACTAAAACATAGAGTGTTGTGACAATCTATGCGTTAATGTTTGGCAGCATAGGTGATTCATTAAAATTATACCGAAGAATGGAAAATGTGATATTTAGAATATTTTTTGCCATTTAGTAGCTAATTTAAGCACTTACCCAATGCCTCAATTTGTTTTAGGTCAGTAATGTCTGAGCCAAAAGAATGAATGTATGAATTTAATACAATTCACCCACTCCCACCCACACACAAATCTGAAATTCAATTTAAGACACTTCTTAAACATTAGTGCATTAACAAAAAAGGAAAATCTTAAGAGATTCAGTAGGATTTTCTATGTTAGACTTAAGCTAATAGTTCAATAGTTTTTACATATTTCAATATACCAATTTGACTTTAATGTTGAAACAGATGCTAAAACATGGAATAATTTCATAACTAGAGAAACATGTTATTCACAAACACTAGCAAAGGTAGCTTATAGTTAAGCTTACTTAAGTCAGCAAGTCAGGCTACAGTGTGTAAGAATAGTCGTAAACGATAATTTGTCTCAGTCTTACATGACAGAATAAGTAAACAGAAAATATAAAATGGCTGAAACAGCGTCATTAACGCCAGCTACAGTAGAGGCGCAGAAAAGGTGTCATGACTGAAGTATTCCCAAACTCTGGAAGACCGTATGCGAGCCTTTTTTGCCGCGTGTTTCTCCAGAGGCTCCGGAGCTCCGCTGGTTGACACAGCCATGTTGGTTCATGTGCAGGGGGACGAGCGGCAAATTTCTTTTTTGCAGGGTGGTAGGTGATGTCTCATTAATATTTATTAATTTACTTACAAAATGGTGCGGCACTGCATCCAAGCCTGCGGCACTCAGAGTCACAAATACAGTGGAAACCATTTGTAGTAATTACGTCTGTCTGGCTGATTTCCAACTAATTGATATTTGTATATTTATTACATGAATATAAGGTAATATAAGGTAATAGAAGAGGTATTTAATGGTTTTCCATCTGAGGAATTTGCAAAAAACTGCAGTGCATGATGGGTCGGACCTAAAGGCTGCCTTAACGTCCTCATCTGTATGACGACATACATCAAGACTAGGAAGGTGCATAATGTTCATGTCTGGTTGCGTTTGTTGGTCCAGAAAGTAATTCAATTTCGCCATGTAGGTTACGTTCTTAAAAACTGCTTGGATATAGCCCGATTATATGCTGTGGGCCTTTTAATTTCTTTGTTTACCAGGTAGGCTACCTTCTTTAAACTGCGTTTTGTTAGACTACATATTTAGGGAGGTCTTTATAAATTTATAGTAGTCTTCATAAATATGTACATAGTTTAGCCTAACCCAGCCACTTAAGGGAGAAAGCCAGCTCAACTAGGTGTCGGTCCCAAGCCCGGATTAATGGGGAGGGTTGGCGTCAAGAAATAAAGAGACTGTATCTTCACTGCATGACTGATGTCAAAATGTGTGAAATATGTGGTTGTATTAATAAATGCATTAAAGTAGGTTAATGATTCTGTGCTGTCTAAATTGTATAGAAAATTTCTACGTATAGCCAAACAAATCTCCTCCTGTTTGAAAAGGCATAGAAAAAGCAATTTAGCCACTAAAACTTTACAGTTTTTGTGAGGGACAGTCGAATTCTCTCGTTTCTCTCGTCAAGTTTTTTTGTGATCCTGCACCTACACTTTGCCGGCCCCAGGAGGATGGGCTCCCCCTTTGAGTTTGGTCCCTCCCAAGGTTTCTTCCTTCTTGGGAGTTTTTCCATGCTATCGGCGCCTATGGCTTACTCACTGGGGGCTTTGGGTGGGCATGATATAAAGCAAAGCATTTTCCCTCCCAGTTTCCTCCTCTGGTCCACATTGCAGGACCATCAGCCATCAGAAACAGCCAGACGGTCTCCTTCAGCTTCTTTAGTGTCCTTGGAAGCCAAGGCAGTTTTAGGTCTGAGAAGAGGTTTATCAGAAGGACACATATTACGTCGTTTGTCCTGAAATGTAACATGGGGAGGAAAAGTTAAGCGGTTTAGTCAGATTGGAGTCGTTTATTCAGCAGTGGCAGCGCCAGTGACTTAATGCTACAGGTGCTATAGGGGAGTGAGATTATTTAGACCGGGTGCTTTAGCTTTTCAGCTTATGTAGATGGTGTATAGAAGCACACAGCACGATAAGCTACAGCATGGATAAAATAGGATAAAATATGAAATTCTAACGTCTAGCTCACAGAGCCTCTATGTGTACTTTGAAGAAAAAATACACTACAAGTATGCTGTAAAAACCGCAAAAATGTCTTACACAATATACAGATTTTACAGATAGTTAAAGAAAAAATGAAACCAATATTTTGGGGGTGCTGTGGGGGTACTATGGTCATTGGAGGAGGAGCTAGAGCCCCCCCCCCCAAGCTTTTCCTTGGTGCTGCCACTGTTGTTCAGATTAAAAGTAACATTGTCATTAATAAACAGTACTCTGATCAAATTTTTGCATGTACAAACACAATCAAAGTTTAACCACATGTTTAGACACAATTCACACACCTGTTACATTTCCATAATGCTAAGACTCTCTACACTTACTTCATCCACTTTCTTGTTTGGTACACAGTCATTTGATGGATGTGTAAGATCATTACCAGACCGTCTGCTGCAAACTCTACAGTTAATGAATGGCTGCAAAAACACACAGACACACAAAAACAGTATTTAAAGAGTGGTGGGCAATAAATACAGTGAGAGAAGGTGTAGTAAAGATATATCTAATGATTTAAGGCAGAGCTGCTGGAGTGCAGGGTTTAATGACACAGAACAATTTTAGAGGAAAGAGCTTCCAAAGCAGGGTCACCATAAGGCTATATTATACAAAGCAAGTTCATCTAAAAGTATGAACAACAAATCCCGTTTAACTGAACACTGCTCTGTATTAAAATACTGTCCTCCGATCAAGCTAAGTGGTCCTGTAGTTCACTATTTAAAGAGGTAAATTTAAAGGGTAATTCACACTGCACATCTACCCTGCTCTGACCAGGTTTAATTACTGGCTTTCTAATTAAAACAAGAGTTAAGTCCTGCCCTTTCACCACAAAACACCACACTGCCATTTAAGGCTGATTTCAACAATGAGTTTTAGTTAACCTGGCTCGATTGAGTTAACTCTGGGTATGTAAAACCCGCTTTGTAGTACAGCCCACAGGTCTTTAAATAAGGCCAGCTAGGGTTCATAGCTCGAAGCATAATCTACAGGTCACCCCTCAGATGATTAGCATTTGCTTCTGCCTGGTAATCCAGCCTTTAAGCCTGTAAACCTACTAAAATTTGAGAATAAGGTGAAGGAACTGGCTCTTTGAGGCCACCTATGTATTTGTTACTTTATTGTTGGCTAACTTTCCCCCGCAGGGCATCAAAAAAGTTAACATGAACCTAAATTAATTTGCTAACTGATATGTCCAATGCTCACAGTCACAGTGACTCTTTACTTACCCTCTTGTCCATGAAAATACAGTCAGCCCGATGGTCTGTTGCAGTTGACTTTGGACATTTTGTTGCTCTCAAGAGAATCTCAATGTCAATGTATTCACTGCTGATCTAAATCACATAAACACGTTATATACAAAATTGCCTACAACTGTTTTAAAGGCAATATAACAAACAATAATCACCCAAAAAATGGCAAACTGTCACAGACTTGACTGCAGCAGATTCAGAGAGAAACTGTGAGAAGGTAAAATTGACCAGGGCTGAGATATACAACCATCACTTTCATTGTGAAGAGACATTAAGCATCATATGCATTGAAATTAAAACATCAAAATCAATGTGATACTCATTAGTTCAGCTTGCAGATGATGAAAGTTTCACACTTTTGTAAACACTTTCTCAGCAGTTACCTTCGGACGGCCCTGGATGTTATAGAAATTCATGTGCTGACGGGTTCCTTGATGAGCATTTTCGACTGCGAGTTTAATGGCCGTCTTGTGAGTGCAGGGAGACTGTGGTAATCTTGCTGGGCCTCTGTGGAGATAAGCAGAGCTCCATAAGCCAAAACCAGAAGCAGCAGGCGGGTCATCTTCCTCTCAGCTTTGAAGGGAGAAGCAGGACTGAGGACACTGATCTGTGGTCCCCTTATCCAGCACGTCCAGGGGCGTGTCCTTCACTCGAAACAAACAGACCTTTGAACAACATTGGAAAACTCTTCAGGATGAATTGAGGCAGGTGGTCAAGTGGGTTTATTGTTATTTCAGCAATATACACAGTACACAGTGAAAGGAAACATTGTTCCTCCTGGACCACGGTGCAACACAAAGAAGAAAAACAGAAACAACACAAGATGACACAAGTGCGGGCAAGATAGAACTATACAGAGTGAAAGGAGCACAAACAGAGGGAGAAAGTGCAAGATAAACACAAGAGCAACAATACAATACTACAGGACAAGACAGCGCAGTCAAGAACACAGAGTGCAGCCAGAGCTAACCTGAATAGGGGCATCAAGGTTGCCAGGCAGGCAGAGAAACAGAAAATAGAGGTCTACTTCACATACAACAACCCACAGTGGGTGTGGCAGGGAATACAACACATTACAAACTTCAAAGGCAACAACACCGTCACTGTTAACAGCAACGCCCTTTTAGCAAAGGAGCTAAACAGCTTCTTTGCTCGTCTGGAGGAACACAGAGCAGACATAGCCACACTGCCCCCTCCCCCAATCTCCAGCACTCACAGACTCCCTCTGCAGGAACACCACGCGAGAAGGCACATTGCATCTCTAGGTGTGTGGAGTTTAAGACAAGGCAAGTGATGCTACGATAATATAATTCCTTGGTAAGACCCCACCTAGAATATTGTGTGCGGGTTTGGTTACCATACCTTAAGAAGGACATTGCTGCCTTGGAAAAGGTGCAACGTAGGGCAACGAGAATGATTCCTGGTCTTAGAGGAATGTCTAATGAGGAGAGGTTAGCTGAGCTGAATCTGTTTAGCCTCGAGCAAAGGAGACTAAGGGGGGACATAATCCAGGTGTTTAAGATTCTAACAGGTCTGGATGCTGTTCAGCCAAATGGCTATTTCAATGTTAGTTTAAATACCAGAACTCGTGGCCATAAGTGGAAATTAGCTGGAGAACATTTTAAAACGAATTTGATGAAGCATTTCTGTACACAGCGTGTAGTTAGAGTATGGAATAGTCTTCCTGTTATTGTAACACAAGCTAAAACCCTGGGTTCTTTTAAATCAGAGCTAGATAAGATTTTTGAGCTATTAGCTAAGTTCTCCTCAAAGGAGCTTGATGGGCCGAATGGCCTCCTCTCATTTGTAAATCTCTTTGGTTCTTATGAGTCAGCTTACAGAGATGAGGTCCAGAAACTGATAGGTTGGAGTTCAGCAAACAATTTGGCACTAAACAGCACAAAGACAAAGGAATCACTGACTTCAGGAAGGATGGAGGCGACACTGGCCTGCCTAGATGGATGGATGGATGTTTTTATTGACATTGTAAGTACAATGAGATTTAGTTTGGAACGCGCCAGCAGCTACACAGTATATTTACAATTATATAGATTGTGAGGCATAAAATAAGGTGTGAGTAATATAACATAACGACATAATATAAGTAATCATTAATTAATCATTACAGATGGTATGAGGTGTGAACCGCTAGGCTGCTATGGCATGTTTGGTATCAAACCGATGGAAAATCACTCCAGTTTCCAAATCTGGTCAGTGGTTACCACGAAAGTGAATATATCAAAAGTTACACCAGCCTAACGAAAATCATCAATACAAGGGAAATCACTCTGGTCATAAATCTCAAAAGGACTGATACAGACCCCCTTCCGAAAGCCCGCCAAATGGATGGTCAGCCATTGGTCCAGGAGTCGAATTCCTGGTCACTCCTATTCACGAACTTTACACTATAAAACCTGGCACCTCAGAACAAAGCCAGGAGAGGAGAAACAGAAGGGAGGAGAAAACAAAAGACCATCAGCACGAAGAGAGGCAGAGAACATCAGCCCAAGAGAAGAGAAGCCCACAAGAAGCCCTCCTGAAGCCTATCAGTGAAGACCCAGCTGGACAGAGAACTGCAACCAAGCCCAAGCTTCACCAGGAGAGGGAATCAGAGGGGCTCCACTCCAACAACCGCTGCAAACACCGCGCCTCCCTGAGTGCCATCACCCATCAGCTCATCAGCCTCCGCAACCAACTGCCAAGACCCCCCCCCCCCCCACTCTGCAACCAAGTAAACAAACTTCCTTTCATTTATAACAACCTAAACTCCTATTCACCTGCTATATTACTTTAGGACAGTATTTCCACAAATTGCTTGCTTTGCAGAACAGTATTTTCCCTTTTAAGGTTACTCATTTTAAATCTGGTCATTGCATTTTCATGATTACATTGTTTGTGTCCACTCCGTTATTTCGTGTTTATTGTTTGTTAGGTGTAATGTCTGTCTTATGTTAGTTATAGGAATAAATGCATGTCTTTTACACAACTTCAGCCTCCGTTCATTGAGTGCTCACAAGAATCCCTGCCTGTGCGATCTACGCTCTGAAACCTCAAATTCGCCTGAAATATCGCGAGACTCTCTCTCATTGGCCGTGAGGGGAGCTTCGCTACCGATCGTTTACATTACCTGGTGACGCAGCTCGTTGGACAAGCCTTCTATTCTAACCCAGGTTATTACGTGATACTGGTTATTAATGAGTTCCATTTAAGTCACACATTAACAGACTCACGGTGTTTCGCAATTGAGTTTGAGCCGACCATTCAGCATAAAAATTGGTTAATAATCACAAGGCACAAGGTTTAAACTTATTCTGAGCACACAATTTAAACTTTTTATGACCGAACGTGCAGTGAAGAAGCGCTACTGTCAACTGGTTGCAAAAGTCGCACTCATGGCAATCTGAAGGCATTTAAGCGGGATCATATGGGCTTATTATAGTTATTTTTATTTCTATTATTAGTAGTTATATTATTTTGTTTTATTTTCGGTTATTTCATTGTAGTTCTTTCGTATTAAACTGCAGTAAACTTTAACCCTATGTCTGACGAGATTCTCAGATGTAGCGCTTTGTTTCCAGGTTCAATTCGGACGAGTGTCTCCGTTTCTATATATCCTGGGAGAGATCTCTCTATTAGCGAACGGGAATACTTGTTATGAGGTTCTAACCTAAATTATGTTGCGCTTGGACATAAGACCGATAGCTTAGTTACCTATCAGGATCATACTCGTATGTGTGTGCCTGCTTTAGACAAAGCAAGTTTAACACAACTTTGCGCTGTGAGCCAAGTGTGTGTCATTTAGAAATTGGGAGTCTCCTGTGCTTGAGACCCGCCGTGGTTAAGCACCATTTGCGACGAAATATAGTGCACTCACAATTTAAATCTGTCGCCGTAACGCGTGCGCCGTCTCGCTTCAGTAATTGTTTTAAGGGGTGATGACGAAGATGACGAATTTACTTTCCTGAAGAGGAGCAGGATGGGTCACGCGTTCTGTAAGATTTGTCTCCCACGGGGAAGGAACGATGTCAGTCGGCATGAAAAATCCAAGTCATTAGTGAATGACAGAGCCGCATGAGTGAACATGAAAAATTAATAGAAAATAAATGACAAATGGTTATTTTATATTTTATATATTTTATATATTTATATTTATATTATATTTTATATAATTTATATTATTTTATATTTCCTGTCTTAAAATGTAAGGGATACACATGGTCATTTCCGTTGTTTCCTGTTTCCTGCGAGAGTGATACTGACTGCTAGCGCGCGAACTTTGAAACCATAGATATCACCTAAATAATAATTCGAGTTAAGTCATTGGGAAAAAGCTTCGCAAGATTAATAATCCTCCAAAATAAATAAATAAAATTTCCCAGACCCCGACGGATTAATCACCTACGCAAGTACCGACCCACGATCTTCGTTCAATTAAGAAGGTGCTTCCAGCCTTACAGCCTCAGTTTACGTAAGTACAACGCCATGTCTACTGTTCCGTGTTCTGAGTGTAATATGTTTAGCTATTCTTCTCCAGTCATTAGCGGTATTTATACATGTGAGAAGTGTCAGTTAGTCGCTAGACTGACGGAGAAGATTGTAGTGTTAGAGGGACGTATCCGGACGTTACATAACATTCAGGAGAATGAGAGTTTTATTGACTCAGTATTAGCGGCTCCGGATATGTCCGCGATAGCCAGTAAGTCTCCCCCTGCTCCGGCAGCAGAGCCTTCGCAGCAAGGCGAGTGGGTGACGACCCGGCGGCATAGTCGCAAATCCAAACCAAACTTACACCGGCACCATTCGCCTATCCGCGTTTCCAACAGGTTCTCCCCACTCAGTGAAACTCCCACTGAGACGCCTGTTGAAAGTGCTCTAATAATTGGTGATTCTATTCTAAGAAACGTGAGAGTAGCGACTCCAGCGACCATTGTAAATTGTCTCCCGGGTGCCAGAGCGACCGACATCTCGGCAAATTTAAAAGTGCTGGCTAAAAGTAAACGTAAATACTCTCAGATAGTTATCCACGTCGGCACTAATGATGTCCGATTGAGGCAATCGGAGATCACAAAGGCAAATTTTAAAGAGGTGTGCAACATTGCGAAGAAGATGTGTGTGTCAGTAACGTGCTCTGTCCAGACTAAAAACTCAAGTCCAGACTAAAAACACACCTGTTTAGTTTAGCGTATAGGGACACTAGTTCTAGCCCTAGCTAACTCTTCACTCCCAGGCAGACCTGTAGTGTGAGGTGTAGAGCTGGGTGGGGATCGGTGCCATTGGCTTTGGATGAACTGGATTGTCAGTGCTGTCACTCTAGCTTTGCAATCTCTTGTGGAACTGGAGTGCTGACATTTCAGGGACTCCCCATGCCGGCATTCCCACTTGCCTCTCCCTCCTACTGATGCTGCCATAGCCATATCTGCCGGAGCTTGCAGATTGCACTTCATATTGTACTCACCTAGCTTTTAGCACTGCCAATAGCCTCCTCTACTATGCCTAATTGTACATTTTATTTCCCCTACTCCTCCTGGGGGTGATGCCTGGAGACCTCAATCTATCAAGATATCCAGCACACCCGACCACCACCAGTGACGTCCCTGCATCCAGCTCGCCGTTCTGATCTTCCATGTATGACCCGCTGCCTTACCTCTGGTTGCCTGGCAATTGGAAGAAGACTCGGCTTCGGCATTGGCTTATCTTCCTTGCTCTCCTCTCTCTATTTGACTATCCCTGCCGGCCCCTGGAGGATGGGCTTCCCCTTTGAGTCTGGTCCCTCTCAAGGTTTCTTCCTTCTAGGGAGTTTTTCCTTGCCACTGTCGCCTATGGCTTACTCACTGGGGGCTTTGGGTGAGGATACTGTAAAGCGCTTTGAGACAATGTAATGTTGTGATAATGCGCTATATAAAAATAAATTTGTTTGTTTGTTGTTGTTGATACTAGAGCCTGGTTGCGGTGGTGGGATGGCTCACGGCGGGTGCCGGAAAATTTCCTTTATTTTCAAATCCAAACCTTGACAGGTATGCTGCTGTTCCAAATCATGGGTGCATGTTACAAGTGCGGAACATATTTTAACTTAGTACTAACTTAGCATCATATTTGATCTGATTCGACTGAATATCCCAGGTTTCCATCTCTCATGCATCTGGTGTGACGTGTTTTCAGACTCTCAGGCTGGCGCAAAGAAATCTTACGGGAATTGAACGTCTCACTCCGGCCAGCTGACCAAAGTTGGTAACCTTGGTATTGTGTGTAGGAGATTCGGTATAACTATAATTTCGTTCTCCATTTACATGCCCGTAGTGTCTTTAAGTGTTATGTAGTTTTGCCTGAAACGCAAAAATAAAACAAAGCAATTAAAGCCGTAAGTGGCTCAAATTGTGCTGTAGCGATTGAAGAACTTTTGTCGGAAGTTGGATTCGAACCCACGCCTTACTTGGGAGAACAGAATACCAGAATAGAGTAGGTTAAGTCCAGCCTTGGCTTCCAAGCTGACGTTTTTCTACATATGTGCTTGTGTATCATGGACAGTAAGAGGGGGCAGGCAAGGAGAGAATTTCTCTCTTTGGGGATCAATAGAGTGTTGTTATTATAACGTCTAAAAAGTATGATGGTCTGTCGATAAATCAATAAGAAAATAAATGAAGTCGTTTTCGCGAACACGCTGGAAAAGCCAGGGGCCGGACCGACTGTAGGGGGCGTGGCCAGAGACAGCCATCTCAGGCTGTCAAGTCTCCCGTTTTGGCCGGGAAACTACCGTATTTTACTTCTCTTTCCCGCCGTCCTCCCGTATTAGTATTTTCCCGTAAATCTCCCTTATATTATATAGTTGCTGGATAGTGTAGTGGTAAGATCGCCGCCTTTCACACGGGAGACCGGGGTTCGAATCCCGGTTGTGGCCAAAAATATATTTTATATATTTTATATATTTTATATATTTATATTTATATTTATATTATATTTTATATAATATATATATCATCATCCCCACATTCCGAGATTGGGTACCAAGCCCCATATATATTAGTAGGCTGAATACAAGAGCAGCTGACCTGAGAAATAAGAAATAAGCTAAGCTGGAAACCTGGACCCTCCGACCAAGAATGCGTGAAGTACCCTCAGAAGGTCTACTAGAAGATGTACGTAGAAGACTACTACAGATCAGCTGATCTACACCACAGCAACAGTGATCCTTGAGCTGGAGCCGGACCGTCTTTGAAGACTCCGTAAATCTCCGTATAATAATATATATCTACGGGAACGAGAAAGGAGAAAGCAGAGAACAAGAACAAGATTTGTAAATGTAAGATTTGAAGGACCCCCGGCATGAAAAATAGAATAGTTCTCGTCATTAGTGAACATGTGTCTCGTCATTGTGTATCATGGACAGTAAGAGGGGGATCAATAGAGTGTTGTTATTATAACGTCTAAAAAGGATGATGGTCTGTCGATAAATAATGAAGTCGTTTTCGCGAACACGCTGGAAAAGCCAGGGTGTAGGGGGCGTGGCCAGAGACAGCCTGCTGACCATCTCAGGCTGTCAAGTCTCCCGTTTTGGCCGGGAAACTACCGTATTTTACTTCTCTTTCCCGCCGTCCTCCCGTATTAGTATTTTCCCCGTAAATCTCCCCTTATATTATATAGTTGCTGGATCGTGTAGTGGTAAGATCGCCGCCTTTCACACGGGAGGACCGGGGTTCGAATCCCGGTTGTGGCCAAAAATATATTTTATATATTTTATATATTTATATTTATATTATATTTTATATAATTTATATTATTTTATATTTCCTGTCTTAAAATGTAAGGGATACTGGAGCCTGGTTGCGGTGGTGGGATGGCTCACGGCGGGTGCCGGAAAATTTCCTTTATTTTCAAATCCAAACCTTGACAGGTATGCTGCTGTTCCAAATCATGGGTGCATGTTACAAGTGCGGAACATATTTTAACTTAGTACTAACTTAGCATCATATTTGATCTGATTCGACTGAATATCCAGGTTTCCATCTCTCATGCATCTGGTGTGACGTGTTTTCAGACTCTCAGGCTGGCGCCTGAGAAACGTCTCACTCCGGCCAGCTGACCAAAGTTGGTAACCTTGGTATTGTGTGTAGGAGATTCGGTATAACTATAATTTCGTTCTCCATTTGCATGCCCGAAGTGTCTTTAAGTGTTATGTAGTTTTGCCTGAAACGCAAAAATAAAACAAAGCAATTAAAGCCGATCAGTGGCTCAAATTGTGCTGTAGCGATTGAAGAACTTTTGTCGGAAGTTGGATTCGAACTTGGGATGCCTTACTTGGGAGAACAGAATACCAGAATAGAGTAGGTTAAGTCCAGCCTTGGCTTCCAAGCTGACGTTTTTCTACATATGTGCTTGTGTATCATGGACAGTAAGAGGGGGCAGGCAAGGAGAGAATTTCTCTCTTTGGGGATCAATAGAGTGTTGTTATTATAACGTCTAAAAAGTATGATGGTCTGTCGATAAATCAATAACAATATCAATGAAGTCAATGTTTATCTAAAGGAATCAGAATTCAGGAAAAGCCAGGGGCCGGACCGAGTGTAGGGGGCGTGGCCAGAGACAGCCTGCTGACTGTTCCAAATCATGGGTGCATGTTACAAGTCCGGAACATATTTTAACTTAGTACTAACTTAGCATCATATTTGATCTGATTCGACTGAATATCCCAGGTTTCCATCTCTCATGCATCTGGTGTGACGTGTTTTCAGACTCTCAGGCTGGCGCAAAGAAATCTTACGGGAATTGAACGTCTCACTCCGGTCAGCTGACCAAAGTTGGTAACCTTGGTATTGTGTGTAGGAGATTCGGTATAACTATA
>NW_026043272.1:35000-45000 GCF_023856365.1 Brienomyrus brachyistius | reverse complement strand
TTTGCCTTTTGAATTTTCTCTCATGTCTGTTTACATGATTGCTGATCTTTCAGATGCCAGGAGGACAGGGAGAGTCGGGGGCCCCGAGGCCGGTGGCTGCGACGCCCCCGAGATTCAACCCCGAGCGGGGGCGTCACGGAGGGCCCGGCTAGCGGCCACCCTGCTGAGCGACGGCTCTGCATCGACTCGGGTCTCTCTTCATCCCGTATAAATCTTTCGCCTTTTTACTAAAGATTTCCGTGTGAGAGGGATAGCGATGAGTTCACTGTATTTTTGGAGGCTCTGCGCAAGCAGAGCTGCACCGCCGCTGTATCAAAGTAAGACTGTGCCCGGCTTAGCGGCCGGCTCTATCTGCCCAGTGGCGTGTTTCTGGGATCCTCTGGGATCGTGCGTGGTCTCGCCGGGCGCCACCTCCCAGAGAGGCTGGCGAGGACCCAGCCGCGCCGGCTCCGTCGGCGTCCCGCATGCCGGAGCCCGGCGGGGCGCAGTCTGCGGGCATCGCTTCTCGGCCTTTTGGCTAAGATCAAGTGTAGTATCTGTTTCTTATCAGTTTAATATCTGATACGTCCCCCATGGAGGGGGACCACATATTAAACGGATTTTTGGAACAGGGAGCCGGAAGTGGGGCTTGCCCCGTCCGCTCCACGCATCGACCCGGTATTGCAGTGTTTCTGGGAACGGTGCACCTCTACTGCCCCTGCTGTTGAAAGACAGAGCTGATCGGTTGTTCCGCTTATCAGACCGAGAGCCTGCGCCGCTTGTCAGGCGATCAGCCGGTGTCGTGAGGGACCGACTCTGTCCGTGCGCCGGTCCCGCTTCCCTCCGTTTTTCTTTTTTTTTTTTTTTTTTTTTTTTTTTTTAAATCATAAAAAAAAAAAAGCACGGTCATGATATGCTCTCTGAGGGTTGGGCAGCTGTGCTGAGGTAAGGCAGGCCGTCATCTTTGCCTTTTGAATTTTCTCTCATGTCTGTTTACCTGATTGCTGATCTTTCAGATGCCAGGAGGACAGGGAGGAGTCGGGGCCCCGAGGCCGGTGGCTGCGACGCCCCCGAGAATTCAACCCCGAGCGGGGGCGTCACGGAGGCCCGGCTAGCGGCCACCTGCTGAGCGACGGCTCTGCATCGACTCGGGTCTCTCTTCATCCCGTATAAATCTTTCGCCTTTTACTAAAGATTTCCGTGGAGAGGATAGCGATGAGTTCACTGTATTTTTGGAGGCTCTGCGCAAGCAAGAGCTGCACCGCCGCTGTATCAAAGTAAGACTGTGCCCGGCTTTAGCGGCCGGCTCTATCTGCCCAGTGGCGTGTTTCTGGATCCTCTGGGATCGTGCGTGGTCTGCGCCGGGCGCCACCTCCAGAGAGGCTGGCGAGGACCCAGCCGCGCCGGCTCCGTCGGCGTCCCGCATGCCGGAGCCCGGCGGGGCGCAGTCTGCGGGCATCGCTTCTCGGCCTTTTGGCTAAGATCAAGTGTAGTATCTGTTCTTATCAGTTTAATATCTGATACGTCCCCCATGGAGGGGACCACATATTAAACGGATTTTTGGAACAGGGAGCCGGAAGTGGGGCTTGCCCCGTCCGCTCCACGCATCGACCCGGTATTGCAGTGTTTCTGGGAACGGTGCACCTCTACTGCCCCCTGCTGTTGAAAGACAGAGCTGATCGGTGTTCCGCTTATCAGACCGAGAGCCTGCGCCGCTTGTCAGGCGATCAGCCGGTGTCGTGTGAGGGACCGACTCTGTCCGTGCGCCGGTCCCGCTTCCTCCGTTTTTCTTTTTTTTTTTTTTTTTTTTTTTTTTTTTTTAAATCATAAAAAAAAAAAAAGCACGGTCATGATATGCTCTCTGAGGGGTTGGGCAGCTGTGCTGAGGTAAGGCAGGCCGTCATCTTTGCCTTTTGAATTTTCTCTCATGTCTGTTTACATGATTGCTGATCTTTCAGATGCCAGGAGGACAGGGAGGAGTCGGGGCCCCGAGGCCGGTGGCTGCGACGCCCCCGAGAATTCAACCCCGAGCGGGGGCGTCACGGAGGCCCGGCTAGCGGCCACCTGCTGAGCGACGGCTCTGCATCGACTCGGGTCTCTCTTCATCCCGTATAAATCTTTCGCCTTTTACTAAAGATTTCCGTGGAGAGGGATAGCGATGAGTTCACTGTATTTTTGGAGGCTCTGCGCAAGCAGAGCTGCACCGCCGCTGTATCAAAGTAAGACTGTGCCCGGCTTAGCGGCCGGCTCTATCTGCCCAGTGGCGTGTTTCTGGGATCCTCTGGGATCGTGCGTGGTCTCGCCGGGCGCCACCTCCCAGAGAGGCTGGCGAGGACCCAGCCGCGCCGGCTCCGTCGGCGTCCCGCATGCCGGAGCCCGGCGGGGCGCAGTCTGCGGGCATCGCTTCTCGGCCTTTTGGCTAAGATCAAGTGTAGTATCTGTTCTTATCAGTTTAATATCTGATACGTCCCCCATGGAGGGGACCACATATTAAACGGATTTTTGGAACAGGGAGCCGGAAGTGGGGCTTGCCCCGTCCGCCTCCACGCATCGACCCGGTATTGCAGTGTTTCTGGGAACGGTTGCACCTCTACTGCCCCCTGCTGTTGAAAGACAGAGCTGATCGGTGTTCCGCTTATCAGACCGAGAGCCTGCGCCGCTTGTCAGGCGATCAGCCGGTGTCGTGAGGGACCGACTCTGTCCGTGCGCCGGTCCCGCTTCCCTCCGTTTTTCTTTTTTTTTTTTTTTTTTTTTTTTTTTTTTTTAAATCATAAAAAAAAAAAAGCGACGGTCATGATATGCTCTCTGAGGGTTGGGCAGCTGTGCTGAGGTAAGGCAGGCCGTCATCTTTGCCTTTTGAATTTTCTCTCATGTGTCTGTTTACATGATTGCTGATCTTTCAGATGCCAGGAGGACAGGGAGGAGTCGGGGCCCCGAGGCCGGTGGCTGCGACGCCCCCGAGAATTCAACCCCGAGCGGGGGGCGTCACGGAGGCCCGGCTAGCGGCCACCTGCTGAGCGACGGCTCTGCATCGACTCGGGTCTCTCTTCATCCCGTATAAATCTTTCGCCTTTTACTAAAGATTTCCGTGGAGAGGGATAGCGATGAGTTCACTGTATTTTTGGAGGCTCTGCGCAAGCAGAGCTGCACCGCCGCTGTATCAAAGTAAGACTGTGCCCGGCTTAGCGGCCGGCTCTATCTGCCCAGTGGCGTGTTTCTGGGATCCTCTGGGATCGTGCGTGGTCTCGCCGGGCCGCCACCTCCCAGAGAGGCTGGCGAGGACCCAGCCGCGCCGGCTCCGTCGGCGTCCCGCATGCCGGAGCCCGGCGGGGGCGCAGTCTGCGGGCATCGCTTCTCGGCCTTTTGGCTAAGATCAAGTGTAGTATCTGTTCTTATCAGTTTAATATCTGATACGTCCCCCATGGAGGGGACCACATATTAAACGGATTTTTGGAACAGGGAGCCGGAAGTGGGGCTTGCCCCGGTCCGCTCCACGCATCGACCCGGTATTGCAGTGTTTCTGGGAACGGTGCACCTCTACTGCCCCCTGCTGTTGAAAGACAGAGCTGATCGGTGTTCCGCTTATCAGACCGAGAGCCTGCGCCGCTTGTCAGGCGATCAGCCGGGTGTCGTGAGGGACCGACTCTGTCCGTAGCGCCGGTCCCGCTTCCCTCCGTTTTTCTTTTTTTTTTTTTTTTTTTTTTTTTTTTAAATCATAAAAAAAAAAAAGCACGGTCATGATATGCTCCTCTGAGGGTTGGGCAGCTGTGCTGAGGTAAGGCAGGCCGTCATCTTTGCCTTTTGAATTTTCTCTCATGTCTGTTTACATGATTGCTGATCTTTCAGATGCCAGGAGGACAGGGAGGAGTCGGGGCCCCGAGGCCGGTGGCTGCGACGCCCCCGAGAATTCAACCCCGAGCGGGGGCGTCACGGAGGCCCGGCTAGCGGCCACCTGCTGAGCGACGGCTCTGCATCGACTCGGGTCTCTCTTCATCCCGTATAAATCTTTCGCCTTTTACTAAAGATTTCGTGGAGAGGGATAGCGATGAGTTCACTGTATTTTTGGAGGCTCTGCGCAAGCAGAGCTGCACCGCCGCTGTATCAAAGTAAGACTGTGCCCGGCTTAGCGGCCGGCTCTATCTGCCAGTGGCGTGTTTCTGGGATCCTCTGGGATCGTGCGTGGTCTCGCCGGGCGCCACCTCCCAGAGAGGCTGGCGAGGACCCAGCCGCGCCGGCTCCGTCGGCGTCCCGCATGCCGGAGCCCGGCGGGGCGCAGTCTGCGGCATCGCTTCTCGCCTTTTGGCTAAGATCAAGTGTAGTATCTGTTCTTATCAGTTTATATCTGATACGTCCCCCATGGAGGGGACCACATATTAAACGGATTTTTGGAACAGGGAGCCGGAAGTGGGGCTTGCCCCGTCCGCTCCACGCATCGACCCGGTATTGCAGTGTTTCTGGGAACGGTGCACCTTACTGCCCCCTGCTGTTGAAAGACAGAGCTGATCGGTGTTCCGCTTATCAGACCGAGAGCCTGCGCCGCTTGTCAGGCGATCAGCCGGTGTCGTGAGGGACCGACTCTGTCCGTGCGCCGGTCCCGCTTCCCTCCGTTTTTCTTTTTTTTTTTTTTTTTTTTTTTTTTTTTTAAATCATAAAAAAAAAAAAGCACGGTCATGATATGCTCTCTGAGGGTTGGGCAGCTGTGCTGAGGTAAGGCAGGCCGTCATCTTTGCCTTTTGAATTTTCTCTCATGTCTGTTTACATGATTGCTGATCTTTCAGATGCCAGGAGGACAGGGAGGAGTCGGGGCCCCGAGGCCGGTGGCTGCGACGCCCCCGAGAATACAACCCCGAGCGGGGGCGTCACGGAGGCCCGGCTAGCGGCCACCTGCTGAGCGACGGCTCTGCATCGACTCGGGTCTCTCTTCATCCCGTATAAATCTTTCGCCTTTTACTAAAGATTTCCGTGGAGAGGGATAGCGATGAGTTCACTGTATTTTTGGAGGCTCTGCGCAAGCAGAGCTGCACCGCCGCTGTATCAAAGTAAGACTGTGCCCGGCTTAGCGGCCGGCTCTATCTGCCCAGTGGCGTGTTTCTGGGATCCTCTGGGATCGTGCGTGGTCTCGCCGGGCGCCACCTCCCAGAGAGGCTGGCGAGGACCCAGCCGCGCCGGCTCGTCGGCGTCCCGCATGCCGGAGCCCGGCGGGGGCGCAGTCTGCGGGCATCGCTTCTCGGCCTTTTGGCTAAGATCAAGTGTAGTATCTGTTCTTATCAGTTTAATATCTGATACGTCCCCATGGAGGGGACCACATATTAAACGGATTTTTGGAACAGGGAGCGGAAGTGGGGCTTGCCCCGTCCGCTCCACGCATCGACCCGGTATTGCAGTGTTTCTGGGAACGGTGCACCTCTACTGCCCCCTGCTGTTGAAAGACAGAGCTGATCGGTGTTCCGCTTATCAGACCGAGAGCCTGCGCCGCTTGTCAGGCGATCAGCCGGTGTCGTGAGGGACCGACTCTGTCCGTGGCGCCGGTCCCGCTTCCCTCCGTTTTTCTTTTTTTTTTTTTTTTTTTTTTTTTTTTAAATCATAAAAAAAAAAAAGCACGGTCATGATATGCTCTCTGAGGGTTGGGCAGCTGTGCTGAGGTAAGGCAGGCCGTCATCTTTGCCTTTTGAATTTTCTCTCATGTCTGTTTACAGATTGCTGATCTTTCAGATGCCAGGAGGACAGGGAGGAGTCGGGGGCCCCGAGGCCGGTGGCTGCGACGCCCCCGAGAATTCAACCCCGAGCGGGGGCGTCACGGAGGCCCGGCTAGCGGCCACCTGCTGAGCGACGGCTCTGCATCGACTCGGGTCTCTCTTCATCCCGTATAAATCTTTCGCCTTTTTACTAAAGATTTCCGTGGAGAGGGATAGCGATGAGTTCACTGTATTTTTGGAGGCTCTGCGCAAGCAGAGCTGCACCGCCGCTGTATCAAAGTAAGACTGTGCCCGGCTTAGCGGCCGGCTCTATCTGCCCAGTGGCGTGTTTCTGGGATCCTCTGGGATCGTGCGTGGTCTCGCCGGGCGCCACCTCCCAGAGAGGCTGGCGAGGACCCAGCCGCGCCGGCTCCGTCGGCGTCCCGCATGCCGGAGCCCGGCGGGGCGCAGTCTGCGGGCATCGCTTCTCGGCCTTTTGGCTAAGATCAAGTGTAGTATCTGTTCTTATCAGTTTAATATCTGATACGTCCCCATGGAGGGGACCACATATTAAACGGATTTTTGGAACAGGGAGCCGGAAGTGGGGCTTGCCCCGTCCGCTCCACGCATCGACCCGGTATTGCAGTGTTTCTGGGAACGGTGCACCTCTACTGCCCCCTGCTGTTGAAAGACAGAGCTGATCGGTGTTCCGCTTATCAGACCGAGAGCCTGCGCCGCTTGTCAGGCGATCAGCCGGTGTCGTGAGGGACCGACTCTGTCCGTGCGCCGGTCCCGCTTCCCTCCGTTTTTCTTTTTTTTTTTTTTTTTTTTTTTTTTTTTTAATCATAAAAAAAAAAAGCACGGTCATGATATGCTCTCTGAGGGTTGGGCAGCTGTGCTGAGGTAAGGCAGGCCGTCATCTTTGCCTTTTGAATTTTCTCTCATGTCTGTTTACATGATTGCTGATCTTTCAGATGCCAGGAGGACAGGGAGGAGTCGGGGCCCCGAGGCCGGTGGCTGCGACGCCCCGAGAATTCAACCCCGAGCGGGGGCGTCACGGAGGCCCGGCTAGCGGCCACCTGCTGAGCGACGGCTCTGCATCGACTCGGGTCTCTCTTCATCCGTATAAATCTTTCGCCTTTTACTAAAGATTTCCGTGGAGAGGGATAGCGATGAGTTCACTGTATTTTTGGAGGGCTCTGCGCAAGCAGAGCTGCACCGCCGCTGTATCAAAGTAAGACTGTGCCCGGCTTAGCGGCCGGCTCTATCTGCCCAGTGGCGTGTTTCTGGGATCCTCTGGGATCGTGCGTGGTCTCGCCGGGCGCCACCTCCCAGAGAGGCTGGCGAGGACCCAGCCGCGCCGGCTCCGTCGGCGTCCCGCATGCCGGAGCCCGGCGGGGCGCAGTCTGCGGGCCATCGCTTCTCGGCCTTTTGGCTAAGATCAAGTGTAGTATCTGTTCTTATCAGTTTAATATCTGATACGTCCCCCATGGAGGGACCACATATTAAACGGATTTTTGGAACAGGGAGCCGAAGTGGGGCTTGCCCCGTCCGCTCCACGCATCGACCCGGTATTGCAGTGTTTCTGGGAACGGTGCACCTCTACTGCCCCCTGCTGTTGAAAGACAGAGCTGATCGGTGTTCCGCTTATCAGACCCGAGAGCCTGCGCCGCTTGTCAGGCGATCAGCCGGTGTCGTGAGGGACCGACTCTGTCCGTGCGCCGGTCCCGCTTCCCTCCGTTTTTCTTTTTTTTTTTTTTTTTTTTTTTTTTTTAAATCATAAAAAAAAAAAGCACGGTCATGATATGCTCTCTGAGGGTTGGGCAGCTGTGCTGAGGTAAGGCAGGCCGTCATCTTTGCCTTTTGAATTTTCTCTCATGTCTGTTTACATGATTGCTGATCTTTCAGATGCCAGGAGGACAGGGAGGAGTCGGGGCCCCGAGGCCGGTGGCTGCGACGCCCCCGAGAATTCAACCCCGAGCGGGGGGCGTCACGGAGGCCCGGCTAGCGGCCACCTGCTGAGCGACGGCTCTGCATCGACTCGGGTCTCTTCATCCCGTATAAATCTTTCGCCTTTTACTAAAGATTTCCGTGGAGAGGGATAGCGATGAGTTCACTGTATTTTTGGAGGCTCTGCGCAAGCAGAGCTGCACCGCCGCTGTATCAAAGTAAGACTGTGCCGGCTTAGCGGCCGGCTCTATCTGCCCAGTGGCGTGTTTTCTGGGATCCTCTGGGATCGTGCGTGGTCTCGCCGGGCGCCACCTCCCAGAGAGGCTGGCGAGGACCCAGCCGCGCCGGCTCCGTCGGCGTCCCGCATGCCGGAGCCCGGCGGGGCGCAGTCTGCGGGCATCGCTTCTCGGCCTTTTGGCTAAGATCAAGTGTAGTATCTGTTCTTATCAGTTTAATATCTGATACGTCCCCCATGGAGGGGACCACATATTAAACGGATTTTTGAACAGGGAGCCGGAAGTGGGGCTTGCCCCGTCCGCTCCACGCATCGACCCGGTATTGCAGTGTTTCTGGGAACGGTGCACCTCTACTGCCCCCTGCTGTTGAAAGACAGAGCTGATCGGTGTTCCGCTTATCAGACCGAGAGCCTGCGCCGCTTGTCAGGCGATCAGCCGGTGTCGTGAGGGACCGACTCTGTCCGTGCGCCGGTCCCGCTTCCCTCCGTTTTTCTTTTTTTTTTTTTTTTTTTTTTTTTTTTTTTAAATCATAAAAAAAAAAAAGCACGGTCATGATATGCTCTCTGAGGGTTGGGCAGCTGTGCTGAGGTAAGGCAGGCCGTCATCTTTGCCTTTTGAATTTTCTCTCATGTCTGTTTACATGATTGCTGATCTTTCAGATGCCAGGAGGACAGGGAGGAGTCGGGGCCCCGAGGCCGGTGGCTGCGACGCCCCACGAGAATTCAACCCCGAGCGGGGGGCGTCACGGAGGCCCGGCTAGCGGCCACCTGCTGAGCGACGGCTCTGCATCGACTCGGGTCTCTCTTCATCCCGTATAAATCTTTCGCCTTTTACTAAAGATTTCCGTGGAGAGGGATAGCGATGAGTTCACTGTATTTTTGGAGGCTCTGCGCAAGCAGAGCTGCACCGCCGCTGTATCAAAGTAAGACTGTGCCCGGCTTAGCGGCCGGCTCTATCTGCCCAGTGGCGTGTTTCTGGGATCCTCTGGGATCGTGCGTGGTCTCGCCGGGCGCCACCTCCCAGAGAGGCTGGCGAGGACCCAGCCGCGCCGGCTCCGTCGGCGTCCCGCATGCCGGAGCCCGGCGGGGCGCAGTCTGCGGGCATCGCTTCTCGGCCTTTTGGCTAAGATCAAGTGTAGTATCTGTTCTTATCAGTTTAATATCTGATACGTCCCCCATGGAGGGGACCACATATTAAACGGATTTTTGGAACAGGGAGCCGGAAGTGGGGCTTGCCCCGTCCGCTCCACGCATCGACCCGGTATTGCAGTGTTTCTGGGAACGGTGCACCTCTACTGCCCCCTGCTGTTGAAAGACAGAGCTGATCGGTGTTCCGCTTATCAGAGCGAGAGCCTGCGCCGCTTGTCAGGCGATCAGCCGGTGTCGTGAGGGACCGACTCTGTCCGTGCGCCGGGTCCCGCTTCCCTCCGTTTTTCTTTTTTTTTTTTTTTTTTTTTTTTTTTTAAATCATAAAAAAAAAAAAGCACGGTCATGATATGCTCTCTGAGGGTTGGGCAGCTGTGCTGAGGTAAGGCAGGCCGTCATCTTTGCCTTTTGAATTTTCTCTCATGTCTGTTTACATGATTGCTGATCTTTCAGATGCCAGGAGGACAGGGAGGAGTCGGGGCCCCGAGGCCGGTGGCTGCGACGCCCCCGAGAATTCAACCCCGAGCGGGGGCGTCACGGAGGCCCGGCTAGCGCCACCTGCTGAGCGACGGCTCTGCATCGACTCGGGTCTCTCTTCATCCCGTATAAATCTTTCGCCTTTTACTAAAGATTTCCGTGGAGAGGGATAGCGAATGAGTTCACTGTATTTTTGGAGGCTCTGCGCAAGCAGAGCTGCACCGCCGCTGTATCAAAGTAAGACTGTGCCGGCTTAGCGGCCGGCTCTATCTGCCCAGTGGCGTGTTTCTGGGATCCTCTGGGATCGTGCGTGGTCTCGCCGGGCGCCACCTCCCAGAGAGGCTGGCGAGGACCCAGCCGCGCCGGCTCGTCGGCGTCCCGCATGCCGGAGCCCGGCGGGGCGCAGGTCTGCGGGCATCGCTTCTCGGCCTTTTGGCTAAGATCAAGTGTAGTATCTGTTCTTATCAGTTTAATATCTGATACGTCCCCCATGGAGGGGACCACATATTAAACGGATTTTTGGAACAGGGAGCCGGAA
>NW_026043272.1:25000-30000 GCF_023856365.1 Brienomyrus brachyistius | reverse complement strand
TCATCTTTGCCTTTTGAATTTTCTCTCATGTCTGTTTACATGATTGCTGATCTTTCAGATGCCAGGAGGACAGGGAGGAGTCGGGGCCCCGAGGCCGGTGGCTGCGACGCCCCCGAGAATTCAACCCCGAGCGGGGGCGTCACGGAGGCCCGGCTAGCGGCCACCTGCTGAGCGACGGCTCTGCATCGACTCGGGTCTCTCTTCATCCCGTATAAATCTTTCGCCTTTTACTAAAGATTTCCGTGGAGAGGGATAGCGATGAGTTCACTGTATTTTTGGAGGCTCTGCGCAAGCAGAGCTGCACCGCCGCTGTATCAAAGTAAGACTGTGCCCGGCTTAGCGGCCGGCTCTATCTGCCAGTGGCGTGTTTCTGGGATCCTCTGGGATCGTGGCGTGGTCTCGCCGGGCGCCACCTCCCAGAGAGGCTGGCGAGGACCCAGCCGCGCCGGCTCCGTCGGCGTCCCGCATGCCGGAGCCCGGCGGGGCGCAGTCTGCGGGCATCGCTTCTCGGCCTTTGGCTAAGATCAAGTGTAGTATCTGTTCTTATCAGTTTAATATCTGATACGTCCCCCATGGAGGGGAACCACATATTAAACGGATTTTTGGAACAGGGAGCCGGAAGTGGGGCTTGCCCCGTCCGCTCCACGCATCGACCGGTATTGCAGTGTTTCTGGGAACGGTGCACCTCTACTGCCCCCTGCTGTTGAAAGACAGAGCTGATCGGTGTTCGCTTATCAGAGCGAGAGCCTGCGCCGCTTGTCAGGCGATCAGCCGGTGTCGTGAGGGACCGACTCTGTCCGTGCGCCGGTCCCGCTTCCCTCCGTTTTTCTTTTTTTTTTTTTTTTTTTTTTTTTTTTTAAATCATAAAAAAAAAAAAGCACGGTCATGAATGCTCTCTGAGGGTTGGGCAGCTGTGCTGAGGTAAGGCAGGCCGTCATCTTTGCCTTTTGAATTTTCTCTCATGTCTGTTTACATGATTGCTGATCTTTCAGATGCCAGGAGGACAGGGAGGAGTCGGGGCCCCGAGGCCGGTGGCTGCGACGCCCCCGAGAATTCAACCCCGAGCGGGGGCGTCACGGAGGCCCGGCTAGCGGCCACCTGCTGAGCGACGGCTCTGCATCGACTCGGGTCTCTCTTCATCCCGTATAAATCTTTCGCCTTTTACTAAAGATTTCCGTGGAGAGGGATAGCGATGAGTTCACTGTATTTTTGGAGGCTCTGCGCAAGCAGAGCTGCACCGCCGCTGTATCAAAGTAAGACTGTGCCCGGCTTAGCGGCCGGCTCTATCTGCCCAGTGGCGTGTTTCTGGGATCCTCTGGGATCGTGCGTGGTCTCGCCGGGCGCCACCTCCCAGAGAGGCTGGCGAGGACCCAGCCGCGCCGGCTTCCGTCGGCGTCCCGCATGCCGGAGCCCGGCGGGGGCGCAGTCTGCGGGCATCGCTTCTCGGCCTTTTGGCTAAGATCAAGTGTAGTATCTGTTCTTATCAGTTTAATATCTGATACGTCCCCCATGGAGGGGACCACATATTAAACGGATTTTTGGAACAGGGAGCCGGAAGTGGGGCTTGCCCCGTCCGCTCCACGCATCGACCCGGTATTGCAGTGTTTCTGGGAACGGTGCACCTCTACTGCCCCCTGCTGTTGAAAGACAGAGCTGATCGGTGTTCCGCTTATCAGACCGAGAGCCTGCGCCGCTTGTCAGGCGATCAGCCTGTGTCGTGAGGGACCGACTCTGTCCGTGCGCCGGTCCCGCTTCCCTCCGTTTTTCTTTTTTTTTTTTTTTTCTTTTTTTTTTTTAAATCATAAAAAAAAAAAAGCACGGTCATGATATGCTCTCTGAGGGTTGGGCAGCTGTGCTGAGGTAAGGCAGGCCGTCATCTTTGCCTTTTGAATTTTCTCTCATGTCTGTTTACATGATTGCTGATCTTTCAGATGCCAGGAGGACAGGGAGGAGTCGGGGCCCCGAGGCCGGTGGCTGCGACGCCCCGAGAATTCAACCCCGAGCGGGGGCGTCACGGAGGCCCGGCTAGCGGCCACCTGCTGAGCGACGGCTCTGCATCGACTCGGGTCTCTCTTCATCCCGTATAAATCTTTCGCCTTTTACTAAAGATTTCCGTGGAGAGGGATAGCGATGAGTTCACTGTATTTTTGGAGGCTCTGCGCAAGCAGAGCTGCACCGCCGCTGTATCAAGTAAGACTGTGCCCGGCTTAGCGGCCGGCTCTATCTGCCCAGTGGCGTGTTTCTGGGATCCTCTGGGATCGTGCGTGGTCTCGCCGGGCGCCACCTCCCAGAGAGGCTGGCGAGGACCCAGCCGCGCCGGCTCCGTCGGCGTCCCGCATGCCGGAGCCCGGCGGGGCGCAGGTCTGCGGGCATCGCTTCTCGGCCTTTTGGCTAAGATCAAGTGTAGTATCTGTTCTTATCAGTTTAATATCTGATACGTCCCCCATGGAGGGGACCACATATTAAACGGATTTTTGGAACAGGGAGCCGGAAGTGGGGCTTGCCCCGTCCGCTCCACGCATCGACCCGGTATTGCAGTGTTTCTGGGAACGGTGCACCTCTACTGCCCCCTGCTGTTGAAAGACAGAGCTGATCGGTGTTCGCTTATCAGAGCGAGAGCCTGCGCCGCTTGTCAGGCGATCAGCCGGGTGTCGTGAGGGGACCGACTCTGTCCGTGCGCCGGTCCCGCTTCCCTCCGTTTTCTTTTTTTTTTTTTTTTTTTTTTTTTTTTAAATCATAAAAAAAAAAAGCACGGTCATGATATGCTCTCTGAGGGTTGGGCAGCTGTGCTGAGGTAAGGCAGGCCGTCATCTTTGCCTTTTGAATTTTCTCTCATGTCTGTTTACATGATTGCTGATCTTTCAGATGCCAGGAGGACAGGGAGGAGTCGGGGCCCCGAGGCCGGTGGCTGCGACGCCCCCGAGAATTCAACCCCGAGCGGGGGCGTCACGGAGGCCCGGCTAGCGGCCACCTGCTGAGCGACGGCTCTGCATCGACTCGGGTCTCTCTTCATCCCGTATAAATCTTTCGCCTTTTACTAAAGATTTCCGTGGAGAGGGATAGCGATGAGTTCACTGTATTTTTGGAGGCTCTGCGCAAGCAGAGCTGCACCGCCGCTGTATCAAAGTAAGACTGTGCCCGGCTTAGCGGCCGGCTCTATCTGCCCAGTGGCGTGTTTCTGGGATCCTCTGGGATCGTGCGTGGTCTCGCCGGGCGCCACCTCCCAGAGAGGCTGGCGAGGACCCAGCCGCGCCGGCTCCGTCGGCGTCCCGCATGCCGGAGCCCGGCGGGGCGCAGTCTGCGGGCATCGCTTCTCGGCCTTTTGGCTAAGATCAAGTGTAGTATCTGTTCTTATCAGTTTAATATCTGATACGTCCCCCATGGAGGGGACCACATATTAAACGGATTTTTGGAACAGGGAGCCGGAAGTGGGGCTTGCCCCGTCCGCTCCACGCATCGACCCGGTATTGCAGTGTTTCTGGGAACGGTGCACCTCTACTGCCCCCTGCTGTTGAAAGACAGAGCTGATCGTTGTTCCGCTTATCAGACCGAGAGCCTGCGCCGCTTGTCAGGCGATCAGCCGGGTGTCGTGAGGGACCGACTCTGTCCGTGCGCCGGTCCCGCTTCCCTCCGTTTTTCTTTTTTTTTTTTTTTTTTTTTTTTTTTTAAATCATAAAAAAAAAAAGCACGGTCATGATATGCTCTCTGAGGGTTGGGCAGCTGTGCTGAGGTAAGGCAGGCCGTCATCTTTGCCTTTTGAATTTTCTCTCATGTCTGTTTACATGATTGCTGATCTTTCAGATGCCAGGAGGACAGGGAGGAGTCGGGGGCCCCGAGGCCGGTGGCTGCGACGCCCCCGAGAATTCAACCCCGAGCGGGGGCGTCACGGAGGCCCGGCTAGCGGCCACCTGCTGAGCGACGGCTCTGCATCGACTCGGGTCTCTCTTCATCCCGTATAAATCTTTCGCCTTTTACTAAAGATTTCCGTGGAGAGGATAGCGATGAGTTTCACTGTATTTTTGGAGGCTCTGCGCAAGCAGAGCTGCACCGCCGCTGTATCAAAGTAAGGACTGTGCCCGGCTTAGCGGCCGGCTCTATCTGCCCAGTGGCGTGTTTCTGGGATCCTCTGGGATCGTGCGTGGTCTCGCCGGGCGCCACCTCCCAGAGAGGCTGGCGAGGACCCAGCCGCGCCGGCTCCGTCGGCGTCCCGCATGCCGGAGCCCGGCGGGGCGCAGTCTGCGGGCATCGCTTCTCGGCCTTTTGGCTAAGATCAAGTGTAGTATCTGTTCTTATCAGTTTAATATCTGATACGTCCCCCATGGAGGGGACCACATATTAAACGGATTTTTGGAACAGGGAGCCGGAAGTGGGGCTTGCCCCGTCCGCTCCACGCATCGACCCGGTATTGCAGTGTTTCTGGGAACGGTGCACCTCTACTGCCCCCTGCTGTTGAAAGACAGAGCTGATCGGTGTTCCGCTTATCAGAGCGAGAGCCTGCGCCGCTTGTCAGGCGATCAGCCGGTGTCGTGAGGGACCGACTCTGTCCGTGCGCCGGTCCCGCTTCCCTCCGTTTTTCTTTTTTTTTTTTTTTTTTTTTTTTTTTTTAAATCATAAAAAAAAAAAAGCACGGTCATGATATGCTCTCTGAGGGTTGGGCAGCTGTGCTGAGGTAAGGCAGGCCGTCATCTTTGCCTTTTGAATTTTCTCTCATGTCTGTTTACATGATTGCTGATCTTTCAGATGCCAGGAGGACAGGGAGGAGTCGGGGCCCCGAGGCCGGTGGCTGCGACGCCCCCGAGAATTCAACCCCGAGCGGTGGGCGTCACGGAGGCCCGGCTAGCGGCCACCTGCTGAGCGACGGCTCTGCATCGACTCGGGTCTCTCTTCATCCCGTATAAATCTTTCGCCTTTTACTAAAGATTTCCGTGGAGAGGGATAGCGATGAGTTCACTGTATTTTTGGAGGCTCTGCGCAAGCAGAGCTGCACCGCCGCTGTATCA
>NW_026043272.1:0-10000 GCF_023856365.1 Brienomyrus brachyistius | reverse complement strand
TGGGATCCTCTGGATCGTGCGTGGTCTCGCCGGGCGCCACCTCCCAGAGAGGCTGGCGAGGACCCAGCCGCGCCGGCTCCGTCGGCGTCCCGCATGCCGGAGCCCGGCGGGGCGCAGTCTGCGGGCATCGCTTCTCGGCCTTTTGGCTAAGATCAAGTGTAGTATCTGTTCTTATCAGTTTAATATCTGATACGTCCCCCATGGAGGGGACCACATATTAAACGATTTTTGGAACAGGGAGCCGGAAGTGGGGCTTGCCCCGTCCGCTCCACGCATCGACCCGGTATTGCAGTGTTTCTGGGAACGGTGCACCTCTACTGCCCCCTGCTGTTGAAAGACAGAGCTGATCGGTG
This sequence comes from Brienomyrus brachyistius, assembly GCF_023856365.1. Classification (NCBI taxonomy): domain Eukaryota; kingdom Metazoa; phylum Chordata; class Actinopteri; order Osteoglossiformes; family Mormyridae; genus Brienomyrus; species Brienomyrus brachyistius. Next base: position 9,647 of record NW_026043272.1, on the reverse strand, counting down.
TTCCGCTTATCAGACCGAGAGCCTGCGCCGCTTGTCAGGCGATCAGCCGGTGTCGTGAGGGACCGACTCTGTCCGTGCGCCGGTCCCGCTTCCCTCCGTTTTTTCTTTTTTTTTTTTTTTTTTTTTTAAATCATAAAAAAAAAAAAGCACGGTCATGATATGCTCTCTGAGGGTTGGGCAGCTGTGCTGAGGTAAGGCAGGCCGTCATCTTTGCCTTTTGAATTTTCTCTCATGTCTGTTTACGTGATTGCTGATCTTTCAGATGCCAGGAGGACAGGGAGGAGTCGGGGGCCCCGAGGCCGGTGGCTGCGACGCCCCCGAGAATTCAACCCCGAGCGGGGGGCGTCACGGAGGCCCGGCTAGCGGCCACCTGCTGAGCGACGGCTCTGCATCGACTCGGGTCTCTCTTCATCCCGTATAAATCTTTCGCCTTTTACTAAAGATTTCCGTGGAGAGGGATAGCGATGAGTTCACTGTATTTTTGGAGGCTCTGCGCAAGCAGAGCTGCACCGCCGCTGTATCAAAGTATGACTGTGCCCGGCTTAGCGGCCGGCTCTATCTGCCCAGTGGCGTGTTTCTGGGATCCTCTGGGATCGTGCGTGGTCTCGCCGGGCGCCACCTCCCAGAGAGGCTGGCGAGGACCCAGCCGCGCCGCTCCGTCGGCGTCCCGCATGCCGGAGCCCGGCGGGGCGCAGTCTGCGGGCATCGCTTCTCGGCCTTTTGGCTAAGATCAAGTGTAGTATCTGTTCTTATCAGTTTAATATCTGATACGTCCCCATGGAGGGGACCACATATTAAACGGATTTTTGGAACAGGGAGCCGGAAGTGGGGCTTGCCCCGTCCGCTCCACGCATCGACCCGGTATTGCAGTGTTTCTGGGAACGGTGCACCTCTACTGCCCCCCTGCTGTTGAAAGACAGAGCTGATCGGTGTTCCGCTTATCAGAGCGAGAGCCTGCGCCGCTTGTCAGGCGATCAGCCGGTGTCGTGAGGGACCGACTCTGTCCGTGCGCCGGTCCCGCTTCCCTCCGTTTTTCTTTTTTTTTTTCTTTTTTTTTTTTAAATCATAAAAAAAAAAAGCACGGTCATGATATGCTCTCTGAGGGTTGGCCAGCTGTGCTGAGGTAAGGCAGGCCGTCATCTTTGCCTTTTGAATTTTCTCTCATGTCTGTTTACGTGATTGCTGATCTTTCAGATGCCAGGAGGACAGGGAGGAGTCGGGGCCCCGAGGCCGGTGGCTGCGACGCCCCCGAGAATTCAACCCCGAGCGGGGGCGTCACGGAGGCCCGGCTAGCGGCCACCTGCTGAGCGACGGCTCTGCATCGACTCGGGTCTCTCTTCATCCCGTATAAATCTTTCGCCTTTTACTAAAGATTTCCGTGGAGAGGGGATAGCGATGAGTTCACTGTATTTTTGGAGGCTCTGCGCAAGCAGAGCTGCACCGCCGCTGTATCAAAGTAAGACTGTGCCCGGCTTAGCGGCCGGCTCTATCTGCCCAGTGGCGTGTTTCTGGGATCCTCTGGGATCGTGCGTGGTCTCGCCGGGCGCCACCTCCCAGAGAGGCTGGCGAGGACCCAGCCGCGCCGGCTCCGTCGGCGTCCCGCATGCCGGAGCCGGCGGGGCGCAGTCTGCGGGCATCGCTTCTCGGCCTTTGGCTAAGATCAAGTGTAGTATCTGTTCTTATCAGTTTAATATCTGATACGTCCCCATGGAGGGGACCACATATTAAACGGATTTTTGGAACAGGGAGCCGGAAGTGGGGCTTGCCCCGTCCGCTCCACGCATCGACCCGGTATTGCAGTGTTTCTGGGAACGGTGCACCTCTACTGCCCCTGCTGTTGAAAGACAGAGCTGATCGGTGTTCCGCTTATCAGACCGAGAGCCTGCGCCGCTTGTCAGGCGATCAGCCGGGTGTCGTGAGGGGACCGACTCTGTCCGTGCGCCGGTCCCGCTTCCCTCCGTTTTTCTTTTTTTTTTTTTTTTTTTTTTTTAAATCATAAAAAAAAAAGCACGGTCATGATATGCTCTCTGAGGGTTGGCCAGCTGTGCTGAGGTAAGGCAGGCCGTCATCTTTGCCTTTTGAATTTTCTCTCATGTCTGTTTACGTGATTGCTGATCTTTCAGATGCCAGGAGGACAGGGAGGAGTCGGGGCCCCGAGGCCGGTGGCTGCGACGCCCCCGAGAATTCAACCCCGAGCGGGGGCGGTCACGGAGGCCCGGCTAGCGGCCACCTGCTGAGCGACGGCTCTGCATCGACTCGGGTCTCTCTTCATCCCGTATAAATCTTTCGCCTTTTACTAAAGATTTCGTGGAGAGGGATAGCGATGAGTTCACTGTATTTTTGGAGGCTCTGCGCAAGCAGAGCTGCACCGCCGCTGTATCAAAGTAAGACTGTGCCCGGCTTAGCGGCCGGCTCTATCTGCCCAGTGGCGTGTTTCTGGGATCCTCTGGGATCGTGCGTGGTCTCGCCGGGCGCCACCTCCCAGAGAGGCTGGCGAGGACCCAGCCGCGCCGGCTCCGTCGGCGTCCCGCATGCCGGAGGCCCGGCGGGGCGGCAGTCTGCGGGCATCGCTTCTCGGCCTTTTGGCTAAGATCAAGTGTAGTATCTGTTCTTATCAGTTTAATATCTGATACGTCCCCCATGGAGGGGACCACATATTAAACGGATTTTTGGAACAGGGAGCCGGAAGTGGGGCTTGCCCCGTCCGCTCCACGCATCGACCCGGTATTGCAGTGTTTCTGGGAACGGTGCACCTCTACTGCCCCTGCTGTTGAAAGACAGAGCTGATCGGTGTTCCGCTTATCAGAGCGAGAGCCTGCGCCGCTTGTCAGGCGATCAGCCGGTGTCGTGAGGGACCGACTCTGTCCGTGCGCCGGTCCCGCTTCCCTCCGTTTTTCTTTTTTTTTTTTTTTTTTTTTTTTTTTTAAATCATAAAAAAAAAAAAAGCACGGTCATGATATGCTCTCTGAGGGTTGGGCAGCTGTGCTGAGGTAAGGCAGGCCGTCATCTTTGCCTTTTGAATTTTCTCTCATGTCTGTTTACGTGATTGCTGATCTTTCAGATGCCAGGAGGACAGGGAGGAGTCGGGGCCCCGAGGCCGGTGGCTGCGACGCCCCCGAGAATTCAACCCCGAGCGGGGGCGTCACGGAGGCCCGGCTAGCGGCCACCTGCTGAGCGACGGCTCTGCATCGACTCGGGTCTCTCTTCATCCCGTATAAATCTTTCGCCTTTTACTAAAGATTTCCGTGGAGAGGGATAGCGATGAGTTCACTGTATTTTTGGAGGCTCTGCGCAAGCAGAGCTGCACCGCCGCTGTATCAAAGTAAGACTGTGCCCGGCTTAGCGCCCGGCTCTATCTGCCCAGTGGCGTGTTTCTGGGATCCTCTGGGATCGTGCGTGGTCTCGCCGGGCGCCACCTCCCAGAGAGGCTGGCGAGGACCCAGCCGCGCCGGCTCCGTCGGCGTCCCGCATGCCGGAGCCCGGCGGGGCGCAGTCTGCGGGCATCGCTTCTCGGCCTTTTGGCTAAGATCAAGTGTAGTATCTGTTCTTATCAGTTTAATATCTGATACGTCCCCCATGGAGGGGACCACATATTAAACGGATTTTTGGAACAGGGAGCCGGAAGTGGGGCTTGCCCCGTCGCTCCACGCATCGACCCGGTATTGCAGTGTTTCTGGGAACGGTGCACCTCTACTGCCCCCTGCTGTTGAAAGACAGAGCTGATCGGTGTTCCGCTTATCAGACCGAGAGCCTGCGCCGCTTGTCAGGCGATCAGCCGGTGTCGTGAGGGACCGACTCTGTCCGTGCGCCGGTCCCGCTTCCTCCGTTTTTCTTTTTTTTTTTTTTTTTTTTTTTAAATCATAAAAAAAAAAAAGCACGGTCATGATATGCTCTCTGAGGGTTGGGCAGCTGTGCTGAGGTAAGGCAGGCCGTCATCTTTGCCTTTTGAATTTTCTCTCATGTCTGTTTACGTGATTGCTGATCTTTCAGATGCCAGGAGGACAGGGAGGAGTCGGGGCCCCGAGGCCGGTGGCTGCGACGCCCCCGAGAATTCAACCCCGAGCGGGGGCGTCACGGAGGCCCGGCTAGCGGCCACCTGCTGAGCGACGGCTCTGCATCGACTCGGGTCTCTCTTCATCCCGTATAAATCTTTCGCCTTTTACTAAAGATTTCCGTGGAGAGGGATAGCGATGAGTTCACTGTATTTTTGGAGGCTCTGCGCAAGCAGAGCTGCACCGCCGCTGTATCAAAGTAAGACTGTGCCCGGCTTAGCGGCCGGCTCTATCTGCCCAGTGGCGTGTTTCTGGGATCCTCTGGGATCGTGCGTGGTCTCGCCGGGCGCCACCTCCCAGAGAGGCTGGCGAGGACCCAGCCGCGCCGGCTCCGTCGGCGTCCCGCATGCCGGAGCCCGGCGGGGCGCAGTCTGCGGGCATCGCTTCTCGGCCTTTGGCTAAGATCAAGTGTAGTATCTGTTCTTATCAGTTTAATATCTGATACGTCCCCATGGAGGGGACCACATATTAAACGGATTTTTGGAACAGGGAGCCGGAAGTGGGGCTTGCCCCGTCCGCTCCACGCATCGACCCGGTATTGCAGTGTTTCTGGGAACGGTGCACCTCTACTGCCCCCTGCTGTTGAAAGACAGAGCTGATCGGTGTTCCGCTTATCAGACCGAGAGCCTGCGCCGCTTGTCAGGCGATCAGCCGGTGTCGTGAGGGACCGACTCTGTCCGTGCGCCGGTCCCGCTTCCCTCCGTTTTCTTTTTTTTTTTTTTTTTTTTTTAAATCATAAAAAAAAAAAAAGCGACGGTCATGATATGCTCTCTGAGGGTTGGGCAGCTGTGCTGAGGTAAGGCAGGCCGTCATCTTTGCCTTTTGAATTTTCTCTCATGTCTGTTTACGTGATTGCTGATCTTTCAGATGCCAGGAGGACAGGGAGGAGTCGGGGCCCCGAGGCCGGTGGCTGCGACGCCCCCGAGAATTCAACCCCGAGCGGGGGGCGTCACGGAGGCCCGGCTAGCGGCCACCTGCTGAGCGACGGCTCTGCATCGACTCGGGTCTCTCTTCATCCGTATAAATCTTTCGCCTTTTACTAAAGATTTCCGTGGAGAGGGATAGCGATGAGTTCACTGTATTTTTGGAGGCTCTGCGCAAGCAGAGCTGCACCGCCGCTGTATCAAAGTAAGACTGTGCCCGGCTTAGCGGCCGGCTCTATCTGCCCAGTGGCGTGTTTCTGGGATCCTCTGGGATCGTGCGTGGTCTCGCCGGGCGCCACCTCCCAGAGAGGCTGGCGAGGACCCAGCCGCGCCGGCTCCGTCGGCGTCCCGCATGCCGGAGCCCGGCGGGGCGCAGTCTGCGGGCATCGCTTCTCGGCCTTTTGGCTAAGATCAAGTGTAGTATCTGTTTCTTATCAGTTTAATATCTGATACGTCCCCCATGGAGGGGACCACATATTAAACGGATTTTTGGAACAGGGAGCCGGAAGTGGGGCTTGCCCCGTCCGCTCCACGCATCGACCCGGTATTGCAGTGTTTCTGGGAACGGTGCACCTCTACTGCCCCCTGCTGTTGAAAGACAGAGCTGATCGGTGTTCCGCTTATCAGACCGAGAGCCTGCGCCGCTTGTCAGGCGATCAGCCGGTGTCGTGAGGGACCGACTCTGTCCGTGCGCCGGTCCCGCTTCCCTCCGTTTTTCTTTTTTTTTTTTTTTTTTTTTTTTTTTAAATCATAAAAAAAAAAAAGCACGGTCATGATATGCTCTCTGAGGGTTGGGCAGCTGTGCTGAGGTAAGGCAGGCCGTCATCTTTGCCTTTTGAATTTTCTCTCATGTCTGTTTACATGATTGCTGATCTTTCAGATGCCAGGAGGACAGGGAGGAGTCGGGGCCCCGAGGCCGGTGGCTGCGACGCCCCCGAGAATTCAACCCCGAGCGGGGGCGTCACGGAGGCCCGGCTAGCGGCCCACCTGCTGAGCGACGGCTCTGCATCGACTCGGGTCTCTCTTCATCCCGTATAAATCTTTCGCCTTTTACTAAAGATTTCCGTGGAGAGGGATAGCGATGAGTTCACTGTATTTTTGGAGGCTCTGCGCAAGCAGAGCTGCACCGCCGCTGTATCAAAGTAAGACTGTGCCCGGCTTAGCGGCCGGCTCTATCTGCCCAGTGGCGTGTTTCTGGGATCCTCTGGGATCGTGCGTGGTCTCGCCGGGCGCCACCTCCCAGAGAGGCTGGCGAGGACCCAGCCGCGCCGGCTCCGTCGGCGTCCCGCATGCCGGAGCCCGGCGGGGCGCAGTCTGCGGGCATCGCTTCTCGGCCTTTTGGCTAAGATCAAGTGTAGTATCTGTTCTTATCAGTTTAATATCTGATACGTCCCCCATGGAGGGGACCACATATTAAACGGATTTTTGGAACAGGGAGCCGGAAGTGGGGCTTGCCCCGTCCGCTCCACGCATCGACCCGGTATTGCAGTGTTTCTGGGAACGGTGCACCTCTACTGCCCCCTGCTGTTGAAAGACAGAGCTGATCGGTGTTCCGCTTATCAGAGCGAGAGCCTGCGCCGCTTGTCAGGCGATCAGCCGGTGTCGTGAGGGACCGACTCTGTCCGTGCGCCGGTCCCGCTTCCCTCCGTTTTTCTTTTTTTTTTTCTTTTTTTTTTTTTAAATCATAAAAAAAAAAAGCACGGTCATGATATGCTCTCTGAGGGTTGGCCAGCTGTGCTGAGGTAAGGCAGGCCGTCATCTTTGCCTTTTGAATTTTCTCTCATGTCTGTTTACGTGATTGCTGATCTTTCAGATGCCAGGAGGACAGGGAGGAGTCGGGGCCCCGAGGCCGGTGGCTGCGACGCCCCCGAGAATTCAACCCCGAGCGGGGGCGTCACGGAGGCCCGGCTAGCGGCCACCTGCTGAGCGACGGCTCTGCATCGACTCGGGTCTCTCTTCATCCCGTATAAATCTTTCGCCTTTTACTAAAGATTTCCGTGGAGAGGGATAGCGATGAGTTCACTGTATTTTTGGAGGCTCTGCGCAAGCAGAGCTGCACCGCCGCTGTATCAAAGTAAGACTGTGCCCGGCTTAGCGGCCGGCTCTATCTGCCCAGTGGCGTGTTTCTGGGATCCTCTGGGATCGTGCGTGGTCTCGCCGGGCGCCACCTCCCAGAGAGGCTGGCGAGGACCCAGCCGCGCCGGCTCCGTCGGCGTCCCGCATGCCGGAGCCGGCGGGGCGCAGTCTGCGGGCATCGCTTCTCGGCCTTTTGGCTAAGATCAAGTGTAGTATCTGTTCTTATCAGTTTAATATCTGATACGTCCCCCATGGAGGGGACCACATATTAAACGGATTTTTGGAACAGGGAGCCGGAAGTGGGGCTTGCCCCGTCCGCTCCACGCATCGACCCGGTATTGCAGTGTTTCTGGGAACGGTGCACCTCTACTGCCCCCTGCTGTTGAAAGACAGAGCTGATCGGTGTTCCGCTTATCAGAGCGAGAGCCTGCGCCGCTTGTCAGGCGATCAGCCGGTGTCGTGAGGGACCGACTCTGTCCGTGCGCCGGTCCCGCTTCCCTCCGTTTTTCTTTTTTTTTTTTTTTTTTTTTTTAAATCATAAAAAAAAAAAGCACGGTCATGATATGCTCTCTGAGGGTTGGCCAGCTGTGCTGAGGTAAGGCAGGCCGTCATCTTTGCCTTTTGAATTTTCTCTCATGTCTGTTTACGTGATTGCTGATCTTTCAGATGCCAGGAGGACAGGGAGGAGTCGGGGCCCCGAGGCCGGTGGCTGCGACGCCCCCGAGAATTCAACCCCCGAGCGGGGGCGTCACGGAGGCCCGGCTAGCGGCCACCTGCTGAGCGACGGCTCTGCATCGACTCGGGTCTCTCTTCATCCCGTATAAATCTTTCGCCTTTTAACTAAAGATTTCCGTGGAGAGGGATAGCGATGAGTTCACTGTATTTTTGGAGGCTCTGCGCAAGCAGAGCTGCACCGCCGCTGTATCAAAGTAAGACTGTGCCCGGCTTAGCGGCCGGCTCTATCTGCCCAGTGGCGTGTTTTCTGGGATCCTCTGGGATCGTGCGTGGTCTCGCCGGGCGCCACCTCCCAGAGAGGCTGGCGAGGGACCCAGCCGCGCCGCTCCGTCGGCGTCCCGCATGCCGGAGCCCGGCGGGGGCGCAGTCTGCGGGCATCGCTTCTCGGCCTTTTGGCTAAGATCAAGTGTAGTATCTGTTCTTATCAGTTTAATATCTGATACGTCCCCCATGGAGGGGACCACATATTAAACGGATTTTTGGAACAGGGAGCCGGAAGTGGGCTTGCCCCGTCCGCTCCACGCATCGACCCGGTATTTGCAGTGTTTCTGGGAACGGTGCACCTCTACTGCCCCCTGCTGTTGAAAGACAGAGCTGATCGGTGTTCCGCTTATCAGACCGAGAGCCTGCGCCGCTTGTCAGGCGATCAGCCGGTGTCGTGAGGGACCGACTCTGTCCCGTGCGCCGGTCCCGCTTCCCTCCGTTTTTCTTTTTTTTTTTTTTTTTTTTTTTTTTTTTTAAATCATAAAAAAAAAAAAGCACGGTCATGATATGCTCTCTGAGGGTTGGGCAGCTGTGCTGAGGTAAGGCCAGGCGTCATCTTTGCCTTTTGAATTTTCTCTCATGTCTGTTTACGTGATTGCTGATCTTTCAGATGCCAGGAGGACAGGGAGGAGTCGGGGCCCCGAGGCCGGTGGCTGCGACGCCCCCGAGAATTCAACCCCGAGCGGGGGCGTCACGGAGGCCCGGCTAGCGGCCACCTGCTGAGCGACGGCTCTGCATCGACTCGGTCTCTCTTCATCCCGTATAAATCTTTCGCCTTTTACTAAAGATTTCCGTGGAGAGGGGATAGCGATGAGTTCACTGTATTTTTGGAGGCTCTGCGCAAGCAGAGCTGCACCGCCGCTGTATCAAAGTAAGACTGTGCCCGGCTTAGCGGCCGGCTCTATCTGCCCAGTGGCGTGTTTCTGGGATCCTCTGGGATCGTGCGTGGTCTCGCCGGGCGCCACCTCCCAGAGAGGCTGGCGAGGACCCAGCCGCGCCGGCTCCGTCGGCGTCCCCGCATGCCGGAGCCCGGCGGGGCGCAGTCTGCGGGCATCGCTTCTCGGCCTTTTGGCTAAGATCAAGTGTAGTATCTGTTCTTATCAGTTTAATATCTGATACGTCCCCCATGGAGGGGACCACATATTAAACGGATTTTTGGAACAGGGAGCCGGAAGTGGGGCTTGCCCGTCCGCTCCACGCATCGACCCGGTATTGCAGTGTTTCTGGGAACGGTGCACCTCTACTGCCCCCTGCTGTTGAAAGACAGAGCTGATCGGTGTTCCGCTTATCAGACCGAGAGCCTGCGCCGCTTGTCAGGCGATCAGCCGGGTGTCGTGAGGGACCGACTCTGTCCGTGCGCCGGTCCCGCTTCCCTCCGTTTTTCTTTTTTTTTTTTTTTTTTTTTTTTTTTAAATCATAAAAAAAAAAAGCACGGTCATGATATGCTCTCTGAGGGTTGGGCAGCTGTGCTGAGGTAAGGCAGGCCGTCATCTTTGCCTTTTGAATTTTCTCTCATGTCTGTTTACGTGATTGCTGATCTTTCAGATGCCAGGAGGACAGGGAGGAGTCGGGGCCCCGAGGCCGGTGGCTGCGACGC